>NC_142066.1:113942248-114242248 GCF_059756535.1 Pantherophis guttatus
AGGGAGGCATATACTCGCTAATCCGAAGGAGGGGGCAGATACATCACAGATAAAAAATTATAGGCCGATTTCCTTACTAAATTCAGATTATAAGATTTTTATGAATTTGATGACAAACAGGTTAAAGACAATATTAAACCATAGAATACATTCAGACCAGAACGGATTCCTGCTGGCAAGACAAATTAAAAACAATATAAGGACAGTGATCAATGTAATAGAATACTATGAGGTGCATCCAGAGAGACAGGTAGCCCTGATCTTTCTGGATGCACAAAAGGCGTTTGATCAGGTCAATTGGAGCTTTATGACACAACAAATAAAGGACATGAAATTTGGGGAGAAATTTGAAAAGATGATAGGCTCAATAAACACAAAACAGAGAGCAAAGATATTAGTCAATGGGGAATTAACAAATTTTTTTGAAATAAGTAGAGGAGTACGACAAGGGTGCCCACTTTCACCACTACTTTTTATTCTAATGCTAGAAAATCTACTTAGAAGAATTAGACTCAATAAAAATATAAAAGGACTTAAGGTTAAAGGAGAAGAATACAAGGTTCAAGCATTTGCTGACGACCTTGTATTCTTCATAGAAGATCCATTAGAAATAGAACTAAAATTAACAGAAGAAATAGAGAAATTTGGTAAGGTGGCAGGTTTAAAAGTGAATAAGGATAAGACTAAAATATTAACTAAAAATTTAACAGCAAAACAAATAGAAGAATTAGAAAAACAATCAGGATTACAAGTAGTTAAGAGGGTAAAATATTTAGGTATCAATCTGACAACTAGGAATGTGGCTATAAAAGATAATAATTATGGGGAGTTAGTACAACAAATTAAAAATGATTTAGAAAGATGGGGCAAACTAAACTTATCATTGCTAGGAATAATTGGGGCGATTAAGATGAATATACTCCCGAGGCTCCTCTATTTATTTCAAACTATTCCAGTTAAATTAGAGAAAAACTTTTTTACAAATTTGAACAAAATAACATCAAAATTTGTATGGGAGGGGAAAAAACCAAGAATAAATTTAAATATATTACAGAATGATAGATCTAGAGGGGGTTTTGGCCTACCAGCATGGGAAAAATATTATAAGGCAACGAGTTTAACATGGATTAAGGAGTGGGTCAATTTGGAGAACTACAGACTATTAAAATTGGAAGGTCACAATTTGTTAAAGGGGTGGCATGCCTATTTGTGGAATGCCGGGAACAAAACCTATAAACATTTTAAAGACCACATAATAAGAAATTCACTGATTGGCATTTGGTTCGAAATTAAAAACAAACATTATATGCAGGTTCCCAGCTGGATATCTGCATTGGAGGCGGCAATACATCTCAACACATTAGAACCCCATAAGTTATTCAGATATAAAGAAGTACTGGATCCCCAAGGAAGATTAAAAACACGGCAGGAACTCAGGGAACAAGGCATAGAAATAGATTGGTGGCCCTACATACAAATACAAACTAGATATAATAAAGACAATGAGGAAGGAGGAATTGAAATAAATCCCAACCGACTAGACAAACTATTAGAAGCCAAAGATGGAAATTCGATTTCAAAGATTTATAAATACTTATTAGAGTTTGACCTAGCTGAAAATCTAGTCAAAGGATAAATTATAGCTTGGGCAAGGAATATTGGCAAAAATATACAATTGGAAGAATGTGAAAGAGTATGGGAAACCAACTATAAAATAACAAAATCTGTAGCATACAAGGAGAACCACTACAAGATGTGGTACAGATGGTACCTAGCCCCTGCGAGATTAGCAAAGATGTATGCAAACCTTAATCCAACGTGCTAGAAATACAAACAAGCACAGGGAACCTCCTTCCATGTCTGGTGGCTTTGCCCAAAAATTAAGAAATATTGGATAAAAATAAAAATTTGGATATCAGAAATAATTGCGGAGGATATTGAGTTAGAACCAGAAATTTTTTTGTTAGGAATGATTAAACAAAACATTAGAAAGGAAAAAAAGTATCTAATATTACATATAATTACGGCAGCTAGGTTAGCCCTAGCACAAGTTTGGAAAACAGATCAATTGCCATTGGAGCAGCAAATAATTCAAAAAATTTACACATGTGCAGAAATGGATAGACTAACGTTGAAACTGAAAGATAAGGAAGACTCAAAGTATTTTAAGATATGGGACAGTTGGTATGAGTGGATAAACCAATGGAAAAGAAAGTAAAGTCAAGAGTTACCTCTCATTATTTCAACTATGAGTATTCTCCCTTTTTCATCTTTATATTTACATTCTGCCATTATTCCTTTCTTAACATAGATAGCAACCCCCCTTTTTCTTTTCTCAGCTAGTGAGGAAAATACTTTACCAAATTTACAGTAATTTAAATATTCAGCTTCATCTTTTTTTATATGGACCTCTTGGATGCAGATAATATCGGGATTTTGTTTCACCAATTTCGACAATATTATCCTTCTTTTTTTGTAATCGTTTAATCCATTCACATTTACCGATATGATCTTGGTATCGTTCATTCCTGAAATTAGTTTCTAGTCTCTTGTTCTTATTTACCTTTTAAAGTTACTGCTCTCACTGGTCTTGATTTTTTCCCTCTTTCCTCAGTATCCTCCTTTTTCTTCTCCTCTTCTATGTCTTCCCTAGTAATTTGCTCTTGGGATATCTCTTCTTCCGTATTTACTATCTCGTTATCCTCCTTACTGGTTTGTTCCTCCTCTCCTCCCCTTAGTTGTTCTAAAAAGTCTTGGGCATCACTTAGACAATCAATTCTTATTTTCCTCCCTTGCCAGGAAATTTGCAGTCCTTCTGGTAAAAGCCACCTAAAAATTATATTCCTCCTGTTTAGATGGTTTGTCAAGAACCTATAATTTTTCCTCCTTTCCCTCACTCTTCTCGGAATTTGTTTCAGAATATTAATTTCTTTTCCTCCATAGGTAATTTTTTCCTCCCGGGCTATGTTATACAGGATGTCCCTAACTTTTTTCCTAGCAAAACGCAGTCTAACTCTAGACTGCTATTAGTAGGGGTTTATGCACCGAATAAAAAACAAGGGAAATTCTATAGGAAACTGCAGGAACAGTTGGCAAATTGGGCACATCTTGAAATATGTATGCTAGGGGACTTTAATGGAATTGTAGATCCAAAGCTTGATTATAAGTGCGATATAACCAAAAAGAATAAAAGATCTCCCTTACCAAAGTTTTTTTTTGATCTGGTGGATGAGATAAATTTAATTGACATGTGGCGTACCTTACACCCCCAGGACAGACAATATACATTTTACTCCATCCCACAGAACTCCTGGTCCAGAATCGATATGGTTTGGGTTACTAGAAAATTGGCATTAGAAATTAAGAAAGTTAACATGGACATCAATACTTGGGCAGATCATAAGCTCCTCGAAATTAGATGGTCTCATGATACGAAGAAAATACAACAGAGATGGAGCTTAAGGACCAATCTCCTAAATGAAAAAGAGTTCACACTCAAATTGAATGAAGAAATCAAACGCTTCTTCTTAGAAAATGGAAATCGAGGGACAGCCAAAGAAATTGTGTGGGACACTATGAAGGCCTATGTCAGAGGAGTAGCCATCTCATATACTGCCTTTAAAAATAAGGAAAAAAGAAAGAGTAGAGAAGAACTTACTCAAAAATTATTACAAACTGAGGCTGAATTACAGCAACGACCGGGAGATGAGGCGACGAAACAACAGTGGTTGATGATGAGACATAGACTGAATCTATTGGACCAGGAGGAGATAGCTCAAAAAATAAGAAGATCTAAGCATTATTGTTTCGAGAACGCTAACAAGTCGGGGAGATGGCTCGCATATAAATTAAAAAAAGAGAAGGAAAAAAACCAAATACTAGCTTTAGAAGACCCACAGGGCATCCTGTTGACGAAGGAAGAAGACAAATTAGAAAGCATAAGAAAATTTTATGAATGTCTTTACAAAAATGAAGGAATTGAGTTAAACAAGGTAGAACA
Source organism: Pantherophis guttatus (assembly GCF_059756535.1). Lineage (NCBI taxonomy): Eukaryota > Metazoa > Chordata > Lepidosauria > Squamata > Colubridae > Pantherophis > Pantherophis guttatus. Next base: position 113,946,249 of record NC_142066.1, read on the forward strand.
GTATTTGTTGGAAGCCAACCTTCCTCAAATTCTGGAAGAAGAAAAGGAAATGTTAAATGAAAAGATCACCATAGGGGAGTTAAGAACCGCCTTATCCAAAATAAAGAAGAACAAAACCCCAGGCCGTGATGGTCTCCCCGGAGAATTATATCAAAAATTTGATGATGCTCTGAAATTGGAATTGTTAGAAATTTTAAATGATGTTATTGCTGGTATAACAATCCCAGACTCCTGGAGGGAAGCGTACCTGACGATCATTCTGAAAGAAGGTGCCGACCCGAAGCAGATCTCCAACTATAGACCTATCTCACTGCTTAACGCAGATTACAAATTATTTATGACTATAATAGCGGAGAGATTCAAGAAAATTTTAAACCGATGGATACATAAGGATCAAAATGGTTTTCTCCCAGGGAGACAGATTAGAGACAATCTGAGAACAGTCCTAAATACTTTTGAATATTATGAACAACACCCTGGAAAACAGATGGCTTTAATGTTTGTCGATGCCCAAAAGGCATTCGACAACCTGAATTGGACCTTCATGATAAACCAAATAGATCTAATGGGATTCGGGACTAACTTTAGGAGGATGATAGAGAATATTTACCAAAATCAGAGGGCAAATATATTAGTTAACGGAGGCAGAACCCAGACATTTCAGATCCAAAGAGGAGTTAGGCAGGGATGTCCCCTATCCCCCTTACTTTACATTCTAGCATTAGAGGTCTTACTTAGAAGGATTAGAACTAATGAAAATATCAAAGGCTTGAAGATTAGGAAGGAAATATTTAAAACACAGGCTTTTGCGGAAGACGTTGCCTTCATAATAGAAGACCCATTAGATACCAGCTTAAAATTAATGCAGGAAGTTCAGAATTATGGAGAAGTTGCGGGCTTTAAACTTAATAAGAACAAAACCAAAATAATTGTGAAAAATATGACAAACCTACAAACGAAAGAATTAGAAGATTTATTAGGCCTCCAGGTAGTTAAGAAGATAAAATATCTGGGAATATGGATTACGGCGAGACTCTCTTCATTAAAAGATGATAACTATATCCCGTTATTGCAGAAAACTAATCAAGATCTTGATAGGTGGAGGAGGCTTAAATTGTCCCTGACTGGTAAAATTGCGGCGATCAAAATGAATATTTTACCGAAATTTCTATTTCTATTTCAAAATATACCGATATCACTAGATAAAAAATTTTTTTTGGATCTGAATAAACATATCAGGAATTTTCTGTGGGAGGGTAAGAAATCGAGGATTTCTCTCAAGACACTTCAAGGGAAAAGAAATTTGGGAGGGTTCGGGCTCCCTGACTGGGAATTATATCAAAAGGCGGCAAAAATAATTTGGATAAAGGAGTGGATCAAATTACAAGAAGGTAGAATCTTAACACTAGAAGGACACGATCTCCTTGAAGGATGGCACGCTTACCTCTGGGATATAAAGGATAGGAAGAAAACTCATTTCCATAAACATAAAATTAGAAAGACATTGATTCGTACGTGGCTGGAAATTAGACAGAAGATATATACCAAGGTTCCTAGCTGGTTGTCGATTATGGATGCTCTAGTGGCCCCAAATAGAAGAGAGAACTATAAAATGGGCACATATAAGGATATCTTGGATGAAGAAGGGAAGCTCAAACCCTTGGAAGTACTGAGGGACCAGGGGTTTATTCTGGATTGGTGGAAATATCTTCAGATTAAGTCTAGATTTCAAGAAGATAGAGATAAATGTGGTATTGAAATGAAATATGGATATTTTGACAAAATTATTTGGGGACCAGATAAGAAAATGCTATCGAAAATCTATAACTTTATATTAGATGAGGATAGAGCCGAGAAGATAGCTAAAAATCAGCTAAGCATTTGGGAGAAAAATTTAGGATATGGCCTTAATTTCAATGACTGGGAGATAGCTTGGAACAGAAATCTCAAAATAACGAAATCGGTAACATTCAGGGAAAATCACTACAAAATGCTGCATAGGTGGTACCTAGCCCCGGACAGGCTGGCCAAAATATTTCCAAATTCCTCTGCTTTATGTTGGAAATGTGGAAAGACGGTCAGCACCTTTTACCATCTGTGGTGGACTTGCCCTGAGACCAAAAAGTTTTGGTTAAAGATTCGACTCTGGCTCTCGGAAATAATGGGACAAGAGATAGCCCTGGCCCCGGAATCCTTCCTCTTAGGTATGATTGAAGATGGCCTCGACAACAATAAAACCCAACTGGCAATTCAAATTATTACTGCGGCTAGATTAGCCTTTGCGAAACTCTGGAAATCCAACTCTACCCCCTCTGAAGAAACATTAATAAATAAAATTCTAGAGTGCGCAGAGATGGCCAAATTGACGAGCGAGCTAAAAAATAAAGAGAATTTTAAGTACTACGAAGTATGGGGAATTTGGTATAACTGGTTAAAGAATAGGATAAAAATATGATAATAGGCTACGATTTGTTAGACACCCGAAATGGACTTAATTGTATAGAAATGTAGAGAATTGTATAGAACTGCATATTGTATAGCTATGGATGGAATTCATTTAATGTTTGATCTATGAAATGTGTAAACATTGCACCTCGGATCAAGATTGTGATTGTACATTGTCTTTTTAAAAATTGGAAAATTCAATAAAGTATTTAAAAAAAAAGAAAAAAAAAAGAAAGTAAAGTCAAAATTTAGTATGGAATTAAAAGTAATAATTATATACCGTCATTAAGGGGAAAAAAGGGAAAATTAGGTTTGTATATATGTGTACTTATATACATTATATATACTTTGTTGTTTGTTGATATTGTTTGTATTTTAAGGTTGTGAATGTTTTATATAATCTTATTCTTTTTTAAATTTAATAAAGTTTGTTTTTAAAACAAAAAAAAGAAACTACATTTCAGATCTTTATCACACCTCATTAGTCAATTTAGTATGCATTACAATTGTTCTGAAAATAATGTGACAAAAGACCTATTAGATCTATGAAATCAAAAAATCTGCAAATGACAATTCGGTTTGCTTCAAGCTTGCTTCAAAGTAGTATTAGCAAAATGCTTTCAAATCAAACTTATTTTATCATTTTCATCTGCACTATCAAACAGGAATAGAACCTTTTAAAAATAATTATAGAGGTTAATGTATAAAACTAAAGCTTCACCTTCAACATGTAAACTTTTAAAAGACCTAAGCACTAAAGTAGTTATAGCAGATGATTCATTTTATATTTTAATGAGCCATCTAAACTATGTTTCCACTATTGTTAATGGTATGCTTCAGATGCTTATGGATTTCTGCTTATATAGATCCATTTTATCTTTATATTGTTTCTGATTTATTACTAGATTAATACACCCTCTCAATCTAAACCTGAATGACTCTGTCCAAGAATGTCTCATCTTTCTGCACAGAGAACTGAACTGCAACAGCAGACTCTCAAAACATAAGTCACCATTTAATATTGATGCATGTTTCTACTTGAATTGGAGTTGAGTCAAAGTGGCATACACTTTAAACAGTACTTAGAGGTCATTGAATGATGTACATAAGTTTTCTGTAAATCATTCAATTGATTAAGACCACAGACTCTTGACCGTAATTGGTGATTATGACCACCAGTCAAAAGTTCTGACAGACAATCATGAGGTGCTCACTGAATCTGTATTTTTCAACAAATAAGATCAATGCTATTTTGGTCGATGACCATTATTGAATATGATTCATGATTTTCCTAACATAGGAGTCCCTAAAAAAATTCCTTTTTACAGAACTCCGTAGAGATTCTTAGTCATGCAGGTCATGGTTGTCCCAAAGGTACTTTTTCAGGAGGCAACTGGAGGCAATTCTTCCATTCCCCACTATCCTGTCAGAGCTGAAGAGAATGAGATGAGATTTTGCTTGGATGAGAAGCAAAGTATCTTCAAAAGAAAAAACAAGAAAGTCCAGTTGCCTCCTGAAAAAACACCTTTAGATCTTTTTACAGAATGTACCTTGGTAGTGGAATTTATGGTTGTGATTTGTACAATGTGGTGCTTGTTTAGACAATGATATCAGTGTTATCAGTTTATTCTACTTTTTAGACCAAGGAAACACCTAATTATAATATGATTTTAATTATTTCAATTTGTTTCTGGTTTAAAAATTTACGATAAGTTGATAATAATTTATGAGCTAAATTGCTGCTTCAGGAAAGTTTTGTTTTTATCTTTACATAAAATATAAGTAGCATCTCGCTGAATGGGATCCCCAGTCTGTTTAGTCCAGTAGTCTGATTTCAGAGTGGCCAACCATTTGCTCAAGGAAGTCCACTTTATTTCCCCCCTAGCAACTGCATGACAACAGTCTTTACAAGAAAACTAGGTTTTCTTGTAAAGGCCTATCGTTTTATTCCTTATTCACATTTATAAAGGCCTACCTCAGTGGTGGTGAACCTATGGCATAAGTGCCAGAGGTGACCTTTCTGTGGGCACGTGTGCCATCGCCCCAGCTCTGTTTCAGGTCTCTGCCATGCATGGGCGCACACTTCCCGCCGGCCAGCTGGTCTTCAGGTCTCTGCCACGTGCAGGGTGTGCACGCATACATGGGATGCGCCTGCATGAGCACCAGCCTTGCAGTTTGGGCACGAGCCCACACTTTGAGCACTTGGTGCCTAAAAGGTTCACCATCACTGGCCTACTTCATGAAATTACTTCACTGTAAGTTATAATGTTGCTTTTAGAAGCCATCTACACATATAAATAAATAATAAATAAATAAATAAATAATTTTATTTCTATACCGTGCTTCTCCCGAAGGACTCAGGGCGGTGTACAGCCTATTAAAAACACAAAGACAGACATCAATTAAAAATAATTAAAATTATTAAATAATTTCGGCTCAGATTTAAAACCCCAAAAATTTAAAACACCCAATTTAAAATCTTTACATTGATAGCCCGGCCTGGCGGAACAGCAGGGTCTTGAGGGCACAGCCAAATACACGGAGGTCGGAGATCTTACGCATTTCCGGGGGCAGTTCATTCCACAGGGCAGGGGCTCCTACAGAGAAGGCCCTCCCCCTGGGTGTCGTCAGCTGACATAACTTGGCAGATGACACCCTGAGGAGACCCTCTCTGTGGGAGCAGACTGGCCGGTGGGAGGCTATTGGTGGCAGAAGTCGGTCTCGAAGGTACCCGGGTCCTATGCCATGGAGCGCTTTAAAGGTGATGACCAGTACCTTGAATTGTACCTGGAAGACCACTGGGAGCCAGTGCAGCTTATGCAGGAGGGGTGTCATGTGGGCACAATGAGTTGCACCCATAACCACCCACGCGGCCGCATTCTGGACCAATTGGAGCCTCCAAGTAGAAAGCATTACAGTAGTCCAGCTGGGAGGTGACAAGGGCGTAAGTGACCGTGCGCAAGCCCTTTCCTGGTCCAGAAAGGGCTGCAACTGGTGAATCAGGCAAACCTGACAGAAAGCCCCCTGGCCACGGCCATCATATGCTCTTCTAAAGACAGCCGTGCATCCAGGAGGACACCCAGATTGCAAGCCCTCTCTGTGTGGGGCAGAGATTCACCCCCAATAGTCAGCGATGGCACCAGCTGACTATATCGGGACGCCGGAAGCCACAGCCACTCGGTCTTGGAAGGATTGAGTCTGAGCTTATTTCTCCCCATCGAGACCTGCACAGCCTCCAGGCAGCAAGACATCACATCAAGGGCATCGTTGGAGTGGTCTGGGGTGGAGATGTACAGCTGAGTGTCATCAGCATACTGATGGACTCTCACCCCAAAACCACGGATGATCTCACCCAGCGGCTTCACATAAATGTTGAACAGAAGGGGCGAGACGACCGACCCTTGCAGCACTCCCTATGCGAGGCACCTCGAGGTCAACCTCTGCCCCCCTGCCAACATAAACTGTCAATGGTCGGAGAGGAAGGAGGAGAACCACCGCAGGACGGTGCCCCCCTATTCCTAACCCCCTCAACCGTTGCAGCATGATACCATGGTCAATGGTATCAAAAGCCGCTGAGAGATCTAATAGGACCAGGACAGAGGAGCAACCCCTGTCCCGAGCTCTCCAGAGATCATCCACCAACGCGATCAATGCCATTTCTGTGCTGTACCCCTGCCTGAAGCCCGACTGGTACGGGTCCAGAGAGATAGCTTCATCCAGGTGCCGGGGAAGCTGTCATGCCACCACACTCTCAACAACCTTCACCACAAAACAAATGAATCCCATTGTAGGAATTAATTAATTATATTTATTTGCCAAACTGTATATGCTTGTCTATTCATCTCCTTCTAGGTGGCTTATAACACATAAGACAAAACATTAATTTAATCATCAACTCCATCTATAAAACAATAAATAAAACTGGTACAAACTGTAAGTAAATTTGTAGCTTCCATTAATGAGTTTGAATGTTCATTTAAAGAGTTTTGTTATCTTGGGATAGAAACAAATCCATCCTTGGGGAACAAGCTGTTCCAGAGGGAAGGGATTTTGCTGTGCACTGTGCATGTGCTGGAATTATTGTTACAAGCTAAGTGATATTGCACAGTCACACTGTTCTACTACACAGAAAAGGGATCTAATTTATGCAATTATTTTAAAGGAGCACTTAGATCATATACCCAAAGATTATTATAAAAGATCTTCAAAGCCCTAACAGGTATTCTTTTTTGCATTGCTCTAAATTTCTGTAGAGATCCTCAGTCATCCAGGTCATGGTTGTCCCAAAGATGCTTTTTTTCAGGAGGCAACTGGCCTTTCTTGTTTTTTCTTTGAAGACATTTCACTTATCATTCAAGAAGCTTCTTCAGCTCTGACAGGATAGTAGGGAATGGAAGGGTTTATATTCCTTGCAGATAGCTGGTAATTTGTATCTTTTTAGAGGGTTGTTGAAGCACTTGGAGATTTATATGTGTCCTTAGAATCATAATAGTGACCTACCAAGAGAGGAAAAAATAGCACCTTTTGGGATAACCATGACCTGGATGACTGAGAATCTCTACAGATTTCTAGCTATACAATTTGGGATGAACACCCTTTGAATGGTGTGAGAGTAGGAATGGATTTGCAGAGAAAAAATTGCAGACTACAGGAACCAGGAACACTGGTGACCCTGAGGATCGAGATAAATCTCCAAGTGCTTCAACAACCATCTAAAAGGATGCAAATTACTAGATATCCGCAAGGAATATAAATCCTTCCATTCTCCACTGTTCTGTTTGAGCTGAAGAAGCTTCTTGGATGAGAAGCGAAACATTTTCAAAGAAAAAACAAGAAAGGACAGTTGCCTCCTGAAAAAAAGCACCTTTAGGATTGCTCTAAATTATTTGAAGCAATTCTCAGCTCAATAAATAAAGCTATATATATATATAAAAGCTGAAACATAAATATAAATTCCAAGAGCAAATGAAGATACAAAGTACAATTGCAAAAAAAATGAACAATGAGTAAATAAAAAAGAAGAAAGAAAAATATTAAAAGTAATGCAAACTAGGAAGGAAGGAAGGAAGGAAGGAAGGAAGGAAGGAAGGAAGGAAGGAAGGAAGGAAGGAAGGAAACTGCCAAATATTTTTTCAGATTGTGATCCCATCACTTTAATATTAAAAATGAAAACCAAATCCTTTAGATGGAGGTTGAATGACAAAACCTTTACAAAAAGAACCAATACATGAAGATTATATAAAAAAGTTAATTTTGTGAGAATAACCTCAATAAAGTCATGGATATGATGCTTTGACATGTAAACAAAGCCTTTATGAGAGGGAAATTTATATAGTAAAATAGTAAATTTAGAAAGGAAATACAATTTCAAGGAAGATAAAAATAAAAGAAGAAAAATTAAAAAGATTTCTGGAAAAGTATTGCACAAAATGTAATACAAAATTAGACAACATTTTACCATAGTAGTTGTTTATTTTAACAGTAAGAAAATTAAATTAAAACAGGATGAGAGGATTGATGGAACGTAATTGAAAAAATAAACTTATAAATTAAGGGGCTTTGCAACAATTTAGTTATAATTTTATAAAATCCTTTAGGGACAATAGAGATGTTAATTGGAGAACTAGAAGAAGTTTGTGTACTTGCTGGTTTTACTCAAAAGACAAAGATGTTAATAAAAATAAGAAAAACAAAAATCAAATAAAACTGATGAAAAATATCTGGTTTCAAGTTTGATAAAAAGGAAAATACTTAAGTATGTCTAATACAAATTATGTGTTTTTTCAAAATAGTTATCTTAAGAAATGGAATGAAATTAAAAATATGTTATGATGGAGAAAAGTATAATTATCATTATGAAGAGAATTCTGTGGGAAAAAAAGTATTGCCTAGAATCTTGTTTTTGTTTCAATAAATCATACCATTTATTGTCAACTGCTGCACCATTTAAGCAATGAAAAAAAGATGACAGGTGAAAAAAAAGAGTTAAATTTAAATTTCTCAAAGATTTTTCTCTCAAACAAAAGAGAACGATTTCTCAAAACTGTACAAAAACTGCATTTTGCAGCTTGCTGTTTAATTGGATGAAGAAGTTATTTTTAAACAAGTAAAAAGATATTTGTATTGGAAAGTCAATTTGAGCTTTAAATGGCATAGTTTTTTATGCTAAGATAAGGTTAAAATTAATGCAGATTTTAAAAATCATTGCACTAATAATGTCATACTGAAAGTATAAGATACTTTCAAAGGATGCTGCAGAAGATATATTTGTTAGTTTCACCACAGGAAACGATTTACAGAATAAAAAGATAAGTGAAGAGTCATGGTTAACATATCAAGATATGTTAATTCAGGAACATGGTGAACTTAAAATCAAACCAATAAAATAATTAACTGTAGGGGGATTTACTTTTTACTTTTCTTTTATATATACAATTAAGAGAAAGACTTAACTTAGACAACTGGAATTCAATTAGATAAAATTGCATTATGTACACACAATGAATGTGTGATTGCTAAGATGTATACATTCTTACTGAAATTTGAAATAGAAGAAATTTAAAAATATACAATAAAATGGGCCAAGAATCTGGTTATAATATACAGATGAATCAGTAGGAAAAGATGTGATGGAAACAGAGGTAGTATTCAGTTGGTTCAGACCAGTTCGAGCGAACTGATAGTGGAAATTTTAACTGGTTCGCTGAACTGGCAAATACCACCTCTGGATGGCCCCTCCCCTGCCCACCTGGTCACCGCTCACCCTTGCCTGCCTGGTCACCCTGCCCCAGTGATGGGTTTCAAAAAAATTTACTACCGGTTCTGTGGGTGTGGCTTGGTGGGCGTGGCTTGGTGGGCATGGCAGGGGAAGGATACTGTAAAATCTCCATTCCCTCCCCAATCCAGGGGAAGGATACTGCAAAATCCCCATTTCCTCCCAATCAGCTGGGACTCGATAGGCAGAAAATAGATGGGGGCAGGGCCAGTCAGAATTTTTACTACCGGTTCTCCGAACTACTCAAAATTTCTGCTACCGGTTCTCCAGAACTGGTCAGAACCTGCTGAAACCCACCTCTGCCCTGCCCACCCCTGCCCCACTCCGCCCTATATATGTTGCCTTCACCACCTGGCTGAGTTAATTATCTCGCCTTCATGCCTCACCTGCTCTGCTCACCAAAGGTAAGCATGCTGCCTACTCCTCTTTCGCCTTGGGGCCCAGGGAGGCGCCATTTCCCAAGGCCCTGGTCAGAGCCTCTGCCCGCTCACCATTCACCTTGGCCGGGTCAGGGAATGAACCATTCCCTGGCTCTGGCCTTGCCCTGGAGCCTTCACCCACTCACCATTTGTCTTGGCCAGGTCGGGAAACGAACGTGCCATTCCCCTTGGCTGGGTCGGGGAAAGAATGTGCCATTCCCTAACTCTGGCCTTCACCGGGGCCTCTGCCTGCATGCCACCTGCTCACCCTCCGCCTTGCTCACCTTTGTCCGAGCCTTGGTGCAGGTCCCCAGCGAGCCTCCAGCCGCCAGTAGTTTTCAGCTGCCTTCTGAGCAGGTCTGCTATTCCTTCAGTGCAGCAGGCCATTCTCCTGGCCCCGAATGGCACTGGTAGGCAGTGGGGTGCATGTGCTCTGCTGGCACAAAGAACACGGTGGTGATGGCAGCGATGGGACTTCTTCAGGCCTCTTTTTCGGCCTGTAATTTTTGGTAGTTTTTGGTGCAAGAAGGCTTTTCACGCTGAAAACTACAGGCTGAAAAAGAGGCCTGAAGTCTGTCGCTACCCTAAACAATTCAAAAATACCTACAATGGAGGAATGGTTGGGGAAGATGACAAAATTTGCAGAATGGCAAAATTGGCTTATTTGATGAGGGAAAAGACAATAAATCAACAAGAAAGGAGTTATTAGTGACAGGAAACCCTTTATGGACTTTTTGCTGAAAACAGAAGAAAGGAACTGGTGTTTTCTGGATTTTATGATTTGAAAGAGTAAAATATGAAAAGAAAGGAATAGTAGGCTGAAAGAGATTATTAAAAAGATAATTAAAAGCCATAAAGAAGATTGACAGCCAATTCTTTATTATTATTTTTCATTGCGCTTTCTTTTACGTTTATCTATTCCTCACTTTTCCTTACTCTTGTCTACTTATATCAATGGAAAAACATCTATTATATACACAGAGGTTAAAGTTACATCAACAAGACCTATACCCACAATGGCTTTAGACAGCATTAGCATGAGCTACGGTATTCTGTTGGCTGCATGCTATCATTTAAATAAGTCAATGAATGAATAGTTCTATTTCTGCTATTCCTTGCTGTCTGCATATGTACACCTGCAATGTGACAGGAGAAAGAAAAATGTGACGTTATTTGCTGGTGAAATCTACTGGTTTCAAAGGAAAAAGACAAGCAAGGAGGGGCAATGAAGAGGAAATGGGTTTATTTAACCTAACCCTAAGAAACAAAATTAAGTTGCAACTTGTATGACCTGGAGCATCAGTGCCATTTTTTACTTCTCAGGTTACTCTGAGATGCACAAGTACATATCACAACTTGTGATTGCAGCTATTAAAATATGTGTATATATATATGTACTGTCTGTATTTATAAACATTTGTACTATGCCTCCTTAATAGAATCTAGAATCTTTCTCCACCTTCATTCCTATAACTCAGACTCTCTTCTCTAGGAGAAGACAAATCCATGGACTGACATTTAACAAAATGTATTTATTTTTGGAAGTACAAAGTACATTAGAAAATATGCCTAATACTTGAATCATATTTGAAATTCTTAAACTTCAAGTCCAAATTGCTTTTCTGATCTGCTCCTCTCTGCACTTGAGGAAATGTGGTGAAAACAACATTATTTAAAGAAGATACTGAATATATGACCATATCTTTGGCTTACCACTGAGAATTGAAAAACAATCTCCTTTTATGTTAATCTTCATCTCCTGTCATTTACATTTTAAAAAATCAAGTTTTGTAGAAATGATCTTAATATTGAAAGGAAGGTATTTTCTTTGTTCTAATAAAAACTAATAAATACTGAGTTAAGGATAAGAGTAAATTATAATAATGTGATATGAGCAGAATACATCTTGGCAAGCATCTACAGTTTTTTATACATACACACAGGAATAATGAAAATTAAATATAACATCATAATCTTCTTCCCATATGAACAATCAAGGGAGTCAAATATAGCTATGCCACAAAGAGTAAATAGGTTAGTGGTAAAAATTGGTACAGAAAGTTCAGTGAAAATATAAATATCCTATGGGCTGTCAAAACCAATCAGTTCAGTCAAGGCTCTAAAATCTACTTTTAATGATAATGGCAACATCTTTTTTCCCTTTTTATTAGACTTTACATATATTTATGGGGTTTATCACTTAAAATGAAATCAAATTTATTTGTTACAGTGATGAGGCATAAGACTAGCCAATGAATCTTGAAGTTTCAGCTAAAGAGCACAAAAATCCTCTCCCCTATAACTTTCTCTCTCTCCCTCCCTCCCTCCCTCCCTCCCTCCCTCTCTCTCTCTCTCTCTCTCTTTCTCTTTCTCTCTCTCTCTCTCTCTCACACACACACACACAACGCACACACAAATATCCATACATCCATCTCTCTCTCTCTCTCTCTCTCTCTGTCTGTCTCTCCCATATTTTTCAGAGTATAAGATGCACTTTTCTCCCCCCTAAAAGTGGGTGGAAATGTCTGTGCATTTTATACAGCGAATGTTGCCGAAGACCCACCCAACCACCATACCCCACCCTTTGACTGTTTTCGGCCTCCACACACTCCATTTTAGACCTGTTCCAGGCTGCGGGGATCACCACAGCACATTACCGCTGATCTCTGCCTCCACATGTTGTGTTTTCGCCTTCTTCATGCACCATTTTTGGCCCCTGCATGTCTTGTTTTCAGCCAGTTTCAGGCAGCAGATTGCTGCTGCTGCTGCCACTGCCAGAGGCTGGAAACGTGACACGTGGAGATGGCGATGGGCTGTGGTGATCCCCGCAGCCTGGAACAGCTGATTGGCGATATTCCAGGAGGCCAATCCAACTGCCAATCAGCTGCTCATGCTGAATCAGGCTGCAATAACCTGCTGAAGTTGAGCAGGCTGTTTGCTGGAAGGATGCTAGCCAGATGAATACCAATGGATGCTGGTAGGCAGAGGCAGAATTTTTTTCCATGTTTTCCTCCAAAAAACTAAGGTGCATCTCATACTCCGCAGCATGTTATACTCCGAAAAATATTATATATCTATATCTATATCTATATCTATATCTATATCTATATCTATCTATCTATCTATCTATCTATCTATCTATCTATCTATATATATCGTCATTATAAGTTTGTTAGTTAAAATGTTTAAAATCCTGGCTAAGATTCCAGCTCAGAATCCTCTAAATTCCCAAACAAAAACCGAAATTTTAAATCGAATTTTAACATCAGAGGATAGGCAGAGATCCCAACAGGCAATCAGTGGTGTTGTAATGCATGCAAGAACCCTTTCCTCTTTGCAGTTGATAGCTAGCAATAGGGAGAGAGAGAGAACCAAGCCAGAAGATATGCTAAGATCTCAACAGACAACTAGTGGTGCTGTGATGCCTACTAGAATTCTTACCTCTTTGCAGTTGATAGTTGGTAATAGAGAACCAGAGAAAACTGGACCATTAACACACATTCAGGCTGCAGCTAGTATAATGAAGCATGACCCATAGTTTCTAAACTGATAATAAAGGCCCCAAGATGACAAGGTAGAGAGCTTGTCAAAACGTTGCCTAACCTTTAAAGTGTTGGTTAGGATTTCAGCCGGAGTTTTTGAAAGACCTTACAAAGGGTTTTTGTTTGGGAATTTAGAGGATTCTGAACTGGGATCTTAGCCAGGATTTTAAACATTTTAACTAATAAACTTATAATGATGCGGGAAAACACCCGAGATTTTAACTTTTTACATACACACATCCGCGAAAACTTAAGAAGACACACACACACACACACACATATTTTCTTTATGTGTATTTCTCTTTAGCCAAGTTCTTCCTATGTAAACCAAGATTTTTATGCAGCCCTAGTTCAGTGAAATCACAATCCACTAGTTTCAGGCAAAGAGTAAGTCTCCTTAGTCTCCCAATGGGCAGCAGGGTGCTTGCTGGCTGCCTGAAAAAAGCCTAGAAACTATATGTATGTATGTATGTATGTATTTGTGTGTGTGTATGTGTATGTGTATATGTATATGTATGTGTGTGTGTGTGTGTGTGTGAATAATAATAATAATAATAATAATAATAATAATAATAATAATAATAATAATAATAATAATAATTTTATTTCTATACCGCCCTTCTCCCGAAGGACTCAGGGCGGTGTACAGCCTATTTAAAAACACAAGACAAACATCAATTTAAAATTTAAAATTATTAAATAAATTTGGCTCCATTTAAAACCCCAGAAATTTAAAATAACCCAATTTAAAATTATCATGTCGATAGCCCGGCCTGGCTAGAAAGAATATGCATATTCTTTCTAGCCAGGTTTTACCTACGTAAGCTATGATGTTATGCAGCCCTGGTTCTGTGAAATCTCATTCACAAGTTTCTGGGCTTTTTGTTTCTTGCTGAAAGACAGCAACTCTGTGCTGCTTTCTGGGAGACTATGAATTATAAGGCTTCACTGATGAAGCCTTATAAGGCAGAAATAGCTATCTGAGTCTCCCAGAAAGCAGCACAGAGTTGCTGTCTGTCAGCAAGAAACAAAAAGCCCAGAAACTTGTGAATGAGATTTCACAGAACCAGGGCTGCATAACATCATAGCTTATGTAGGTAAAACCTGGCTAGAAAGAATATGCACATAAAGGCCTACGAAAAAGAAAGAAAAAGAAATCTCTCTCTCTCTCTCTCTCTCTCTCTCTCTCTATCTATCTATCTATCTATCTATCTATCTATATATATATATATAATAAAAGGAACACAAGCAGAAGACATCCGAGATCTGAATGAATGAAATAGCCTTATTAAATACTTTGTTTTTTACATTCAGTAGTTTATACACTGCTCAAACAACTAAAGGGAACACAAAACTACTGCATGTAACGAACAAAGTATTTAATAAGGCTATTTCATTCATTCAGATCTCGGATGTCTTCTGCTTGTGTTCCCTTTATTTTTTTGAGCAGTGTATATATATATCTCCTTTCAGATGGCAGTCATTTTCCAATGGTTACACCCAGGGGTGGGTTCTAAATTTTTTTACTATCGGTTCTGTGGGCGTGGCTTATTTTGTAGGCGTGGCTTGATGGTCATGTGACAATTCTTTAGGTTTTAGCAGAGGTACTGGTCTACCAGGCTTTTAACTGGTAGACCAGTAGCCCCAGACCCCCTTGGGATCAACCTGCACCCCTCCACTGCCTCCTAAGGTGGTGGAGCATGTGGGGGAGGGTGCTTTTCAAGAAGTCACAAGGAGGGCTGAGAGCTGGTTTCTGTCCCACAAGTAAGATTTGGTCCAGAACCAACCCCAACATGAAGGTCTTTTATTTGGTCCTTGTACTCCTTGTTTTGCATTTTTAACAGGTAATAAATTAAATTTCTGATGATGTAAAAATAGCTCATAACTCACCTTTCTAGACAGCTATTATCATGTCTAAAAGCAAGATACTCTTCTCCATCTTTTGTCTGGTGTACCATTTAATCCAGAGCCTTTTAATTCCAGAAATCCAAGTTTAAAGAATGGACTTCTGGAATTAAAGCTCCATTTTTTAGCTAAAACTTAATTCACACCTGTTAGTTTTGCTTGAGCAGTGTGAACAATTGACAGTGTGATCCTCCAAAGGTCTGAAAAATATATCATTGATTTTTCTTTGGCATTTAAAGTAGATAACCAATGTGAAAAAGTGCATCAAGGAAGGACATACTGAACTGTATTGGGTTTTCTGTTGTTATTTGAATAAAATGAAAAGAAATCAAATAGTGGTACCTAATGCGGAAAAAGAGACGAAATAATGGGTCATTCTCAACGCTTGAATTCTCTACACTTAAAATATCTAGAAATTATTATGGTTAAGTGAGTTTTGCCCCATTTTACGATTTTTCTTGCCATAGTTCAAATCAAAGTTCAAATCAAATATTTGATAGTTCAAATCAGAGATTTGATAGTTCAAATCAAAGATTTCTGAGACCAATGTTGAATATTTAAATTTCAGTAGTCACCAATCCCAGTCTTAAAATGAGTTTAGAATCAGTGGGAGTCACTAATAACAATGAACTAACTAGCTACTGATAATGAGTCCAGTCCTGGCTTTCTTTTCCTTCAGTCCAAGTTTTGTAAGTACTTTTTCCAGGTATATGTTTTATTCCAAAATATACAAACCATTATCATTAGGGAAAAAATGGGTCTTCCTGTAGAGACCACACACACAAAGGTTGAGGATGTATGTGGTGATTTTATTGTCTTACATAGTGACATTATATAGTTTGTTACTTTCAAGTTACAGTGTACTTGGCAGCATCTCATTGGCTACAGAATCTTCCAGGTAACTGGAGTCTTTGGTTAACCATTACTGCTGTCTTAAGCACTTCTAATATTTGGCTATAATTAAAATCTAACATACATCCCACTTCCTCTCCTCCTGTTCCTCTTGTTTACAGAATTAGGGTCTTATCTTCTAATGTAATTTCCTGGCGCTTACGTGCAAGTAACCTTCCTTATCTGAGGTTTGCCATCCAAGATAGGAAAATCCCTGCACATATGCAGATTGCATATTCCTACATGTCCCCTCTTTTTATTTAATTTTGAGGGAACAAAGATTTTTGAATATAACGCATTTGAGGAGGACACAGAGAAAGAGGAGCAGGGAATGCACTGAATGAAACAACAGCAAGCAACTAATATGACAATAATAATCACAGCATAAAAAAACAACTGCTTAAACCAGGTCAACCAGTCAAAAGAAAAGGAAATAGCATGAACATTATTCTGAAAATATGATTGGAGTTTAGCAAGTTCATCTTCAATGGTTCTGTTCAAAGAGTGAAAATAAACAGCACATCCACGATGGCCAACAAGTTTACAAAAACCTCCTTGTCGTGCTAACAAATAGTCAATAGCAAAACGTTGTTGGAGCACATCCTGATTCAGGTCCTCAATTTCATGTTGGAGATCACGAACAATAGCAGCAGTGGCATTAATTGATTTCTCCAGGCGACATGTTAAACCCAGGATAGAATGTCTATTTTCTTGAGCTATTATTCCAAGGTAAGCCCCTAAGGTGATCACCCCAGTAATAGCTCCAGCCACAGCACAGCCAAAGGTATTTAGAGAGGGTAGTTGTGTATCAATGATAACTTCATCATTACATGTAGGACCTAATGAAGCACGGCATTGTCGTGAAGAAGAAGAGAGAGCACCAATCTGCACAGGTAGGGAAAAGTAGCCAATAGCAGCACACTGATAGTTCTGAGGGTGTACATTGGTTGCATATTTATCAAAAAAGAACCACACAGAAGCGTTAAAAATAGGAATATTATCAGGATACATTTCAGGCACAATATTAGGTTCATACAAAGAAGAATTAAAGGTTCCCCAGAGCCAATAATAATCAGTACAATAACTATAATTCCCTACTTTCGATAAACTATGTCGAGCCTTAGCATAATCATTCCAATTGTTAAACCAAGTATGGCGAGCATAACAGCAAAAACATAAGCCTCTAGTATATTGATTAGTACGAAGATAACACCAACGAACAGAATTAAGTTTAGGATTAAATTGTATGGGTTGAGTGTTATTCAAAGCAGTAACAACAAAGAGAAGACAAGAGAATACAAAAAAAGAATTGTGACAGAATTAGCTGTAATAATAGCAAAAACAGCAGCAAGTAGATTTTCAGGAGTCTGAAGAAGGTCAGCTTGACTCAATTGTTGTTGAGCTTGGTATGTTGTGGCCTTCACTTGCTCCCATGTGATTGGCGAAGATTGTTACTCAGGATTAGGAGCAAGACAATACTTTACTAACTGTCTTATCAGTGGTTCTATTGCATGAAAATGAACATTAACAGGAACATCTGAAAAAGAATCTACAAGAGTTAAATAATTCCAAGTAAATTGGCAGAGGTACCCCTAGGGTTGACCCCACTGGGGAATGGAATGGCTGACTGTTGACAGGAGGGACATGCTCATATAATATCCCAAGCCTGCGCCAAAGGAATATGAAACTGTTTTGCCAAAGATTTTGCATTTTGGTGAAAATATGAATGACTAGTCACTGGATCAGAAAATAAAGAAGCAATTTCCTTAAGCAATTCATCTGCAATGCGATTACCTTCAGTTAGGGCATTGTTAAAAGGAGTATGACTGCGAATATGCTCCACATATAAGGGATGTTGTCGATCTCCAAATGATGCTTAAGAGACAAAAACAAAGCTAGCAAATTTATATCTAATGACAATGCATAATAAGAAAATGGCAAAGATTGCATAACTAAATAGACATATTGTGTATCAACTACAAGATTAATTCATTGCGTAAGGAAAAGTTGTAAAGCTAATATAACAGCTGCCAGTTCAGCCCGCTGGGCGGAAGTTTGAATTGATGTGAATTTTGAATGCCATTGGGAGTCAGTATGCCAGACCACCACCCCTCTTTTTGGTGAACCATCTGTAAAAATTGTCAGAGCATCAATAAAAGAAGTACAGACAAAAATAGTAGAAAAAGATGGGTTTAGAGTAGTAGTAACCACAATTCTAGGATCTTTTAGTAATGAATATAAAACTTCTCTAAGATAATTGGAGAAGGCAATCTGATAACTTTTAGATATCATCATAAGATGATCATGCTCAATCTTTGTACATGTGAACGCAATGCCTATCAAATCCTGTCCAATCAGTTGCAAAGCACGCTTTCGGCTTTTTATAATCAATTCTTCTAAGGCAGATTGGTAAGGATAAATGTTTCTAGGTGGAATAGCAGATAAATTTAACCACTCATGAATAGCTATTTTTAATGTGCTCTTAATGGTATATAAACACCCAGTATGCAATGGAGAAGTAGGAAGAATAGTTACTTCTACTGACTCAATTTGGTCAACATATTTGTTATGTATTGATACTTTTGAGCGGGAGTTTCAAACCTGCCTACGTTTCTGATTGGCTGACAGTCTCTCCAGGATTGTATATAAGGAGGACTGCAGCCTCTGAGTTTTTGCTGAAGTCTCACTGTAAATTAAAGAGCTGTTGTCACTTGCTTGGTTGTGCCTCTCGTTATTCCCGAACTACTTCATTGGCGACGAAGGTGGGATAGAGGTCACAACAAGCGAACCAGTGAGACCACGAGCTTCAGCTAGGCGACGAGGCGAACTACAGGAGGCATACCGAACATGTCTGCCTACGTTCCACCCAAGCCTTTTGATCCGACCCGCGAAAAATGGGTCTCGTACCTGACGAGATTTGAATGCTCGCTCGAAGCCAGCGACATGCAAGGGCTCTCCGCTAATCGGAAGAGGGCCCTCTTCCTAAGCCACTGCGGACCGGACGTGTTCGAGATGGCAGAGTCACTATGCGAGCCAACGCCGGTCCAGACCGTTTCCTGGGACACCCTGATGGCCACACTCCGGGCTCACTACGCTCTCGTGCCCTCCAAGTTCGTGCAACGATACCAACTCAGACAGCGCGTACAGCGAGAGGGAGAACCGGTCAGCGCATACATGGCCAGCTTGAGAAAAGCCGCAACCCACTGCGACTATAGAGACTTGGACAATGCGTTGCTTGAGCAACTCATCTGTGGTGTCCGGGACATTAGGCTGCAACGGCGCCTGCTCGCCAAGCCTGATTTAACGCTTGCTGGAGCTCTAGACGAGGCCAGGGCTCATGAAGCCTCCACAAAAGCCGCAGAGACGCTGCAGCGTCCGCTGACCAGCAAAGACAACCCCAAGTCTGCCCCGGTGCACAGAGAAGACGCTGGATCCAGCTCGGAGTCCGAGTCGGATGAAGACGTCTTCCGAACAGAGCACCAGAGAAAAGACACTGGCAGCCCCCGGCGAAGCTGTCCCAGCTGTGGAGGGCACCATGACAGACTGTCCTGCAAATATAGGGAGGCTATTTGCAGGCGTTGCGAGAAAAAAGGGCACTTGCCGCAAGTCTGCAGAGCCATTCTGCCCAGAAAACACCAACCACGTGAGCGCCGCAGCCAACCAGAATCAACGCGCCAGAAACAACCAACGAGAGAGGGCGGCGCGAAAAAACGGCGCGAATTTGAACCTCGAGATGGCCGCAGCATTCACATAGACCAGGCCAGTGCGGAAGTCGAGGACAAAGTCAGCACGGTGGTCGAAATCAATGGCAAGCCATGCTCAATGGAGATCGACACCGGATCGGCTCTCTCCATAATGTCTTGGGCGACCCTAAAGACCCTCCTGCCGTCGTTCCGGAAGGACCAGCTCTCCAAACAGAGACTGCGCATCCTAGACTACCAGGGGAACCGAGTCCCCCTCGAAGGCGTGGGCACGTTCCGAGTCACCTACGGAGACTATGAAAGAGACCTGCCACTGACCATCGTCACGAAGCAGCTTCCCAGCCTTCTCGGCATGGGGTGGTTCCGAGCCCTCGGCATGGGTTTCACCGGCGTCCACCAGATGCTCAAGTCATCGTTAAAAGTCAGTCTCCTGACCGAGTTCCAGGACGTTTTCGGGGACACGTTGGGCAAGTATGTGGGGACCCCTATCTCCCTTAACTTAGACCCCAACGTAGCCCAAATAAGACTCAAGGCCAGACGGGTGCCTTTCGCATTGAAACCAAAGATCGATGCGGAACTGGACAAACTGATTAAACAAGGGGTGTTGGTTCCCGTCGACCATGCAAAGTGGGAAACCCCTATAGTGACCCCAGTTAAGTCTGACGGCTCAATTAGAATCTGTGCCGACTACAAGTGCACGATCAACAAGGCTTTGCAGCCGAGCGCCTATCCGGTGCCGATCGTGCATCATCTACTACACTCCCTGGGGCCCGGAAAATTTTTTGCCAAATTAGACCTGGCTCAGGCCTATCAACAATTACCAGTTGATGATGCCATGGCAGAGGCACAAACGATTGTTACTCATAGAGGTGCATTCAAATGCACCAGGCTCCAGTTTGGGGTGAGCGTCGCACCCGGCCTGTTTCAAAGCACCATGGAGCGCCTGCTGCAAGGGCTTCCCGGAGTGGTGCCCTATTTTGATGACGTTCTAGTCAGCGCTCAGGACGAACGCCAGTTAGGGGATAGAGTAAGGAACGTCCTTTCTAGATTTAGGGAAGCGGGACTAAGGCTAAAAAAAAATAAATGTATGATCGCTGTCCCCTCCGTTGAATTTTTGGGGTACAGGGTGGACGGCACAGGCATCCACCCTACCGAAAGCAAGGTGAGAGCAATTAAGAGCGCACCTGCCCCCAAGACCAAAGCTGAGCTCCAAGCCTTCCTTGGACTGCTCAATTTTTACTCAATGTTCCTAAAAGACAAAGCTACCGTCGCAGATCCCCTACACAAACTATTGGGGAAGAATGTACCATGGGTCTGGGGGAAACCACAAGCAGCCGCTTTTGAGGCAGTTAAGAGACTTCTATCAGAAGACAGTTTCCTAATCCAATACAACGCAGCGCTACCGCTTGTATTGGTTTGTGACGCCTCCCCCGTAGGAGTTGGTGCCGTCCTGGGCCATAGACTGCCGAACGGCCTAGAGGCGCCCATTGCGTTTTACTCTCGCACCCTGTCAAGCGCAGAGCGAAACTATAGCCAATTGGACAGAGAGGCTCTGGCTACAATTGCGGGGGTTAAAAAGTTCCACGAATATCTCTTTGGCCGGCAATTCGAACTTGTGACTGATCACCGGCCCTTGCTAGGACTTTTGGCAGGTGACAGGCCCACCCCCGCTGCCCTGTCCCCACGTTTGACTAGATGGGCTATTTTTCTTTCAGCCTATTCGTACCAACTTGTACATCGACCTGGACGGACCCTGGGTCACGCGGACGCCATCAGCCGCTGTCCCCTACCTGATTTACTGACCAATCCAACACCTGAGGCCTCCGTCCTTCTACTGGACACATTAACTTTGGGACCTATTTCCTCTGCCGAAGTGGCTAAAGCCTAAGCCAGGGACCCAATCATTCGCACTGTGATGGGGTGGGTGCTGAAAGGGTGGCCGGTCAAGGTGGACGGGGGGGACTATCAAGATTTTGTAAACAAACGAAACGAACTGTTTACGCAAGGGGGTTGTTTATTGTGGGGTGATCGGGTGGTTGTGCCAACAAAACTGCGAACGAGGGTCTTGGAACTGTTGCACGAAGGGCATCCGGGCATTGTCAGAATGAAAAGTTTAGCCCGCAGTTACGTTTGGTGGCCCAACATGGACCAAGTTATCTCTGAGTGGGTGGGGAAGTGCAGACCCTGCCAGGAGTCTCGCCCCGATCCCCCGGTAGCGCCCATCCGAGAGTGGGAGAAACCAAAAGGGCCATGGGGGAGGGTCCATATTGATTTTGCTGGCCCCTTCCACGGGCAAACGTTTTTAATTGTAGTAGATGCCTTTTCGAAATGGCTCGAAATCATTTTAATGCCCTCTACCACAGCCGAGGCTGTTATTAAGGCCCTTCGCAAGCTGTTCGCCACACATGGCCTACCGGATACCCTAGTATCTGACAACGGCCCTCAGTTCACAGCAACCCTGTTCGAGGGATACTTGGCCGGACTGGGCATCCGCCATGCCCTATCGGCCCCGTTCCACCCGGCTTCTAACGGATTGGCCGAACGTTTTGTAAGAACGGCCAAAGAGGCCCTATCCAGACTAGATAACGAGGACTGGCAGGCCAGGATAGATCAATTCTTAGCTGTCCAGCATGCCACACCATGCACAGCCACAGGGAGAAGCCCAGCAGAGCTCCTCATGGGCAGGAAGCTCCGATGCGTGTTAGATAGGCTTCATCCCAACTACTCGCACGAAAACTTCAAGGGGGAGACCTCCGGACTAAGACAGTTTCAGGTTGGGTCCCCGGTGTTCGCTTGCAACTATGCCAGCGGACCTCTATGGGTTGCAGGAACCATAGTGGGCATAACGGGCCCGAAATCCTATACGGTAGACATGGGGGTAGACAGACTCTGGAAGCGCCACATAGACCAGCTGAGAAAAAGGGTAGTCGGCGAAGCAAACATAAATTTAGACATATCCGAGCCTAACTATAACAACTCTCCCAAAACAGCTAACTCAAGCCCGGGTTCGCGAGAATACTTAGCTGACAAGCCCTGGTTCCAGCGCCGCCCCAGCGAGTCGCCACTCCCAACCGGGGATAACCACGCCCCGGACAAAATCCAGGAGGTTCCATTGGCGGAGCCGGGAGAGACAGAAAGTCCCTCCGACCAGCTCGACGCCCCACCAAACACTGAACTGCGCAGGTCAACTAGGACGAGAACTCGCCCTGGGCACCTGCGAGATTTTGTGTGTACTTATGTAAATTTTTGAATGTCAGTGCCTTCTGGGAAGGGAGGGGTGTTATGTATTGATACTTTTGAGCGGGAGTTTCAAACCTGCCTACGTTTCTGATTGGCTGACAGTCTCTCCAGGATTGTATATAAGGAGGACTGCAGCCTCTGAGTTTTTGCTGAAGTCTCACTGTAAATTAAAGAGCTGTTGTCACTTGCTTGGTTGTGCCTCTCGTTATTCCCGAACTACTTCAATATTATTGCTTAACTTTGTCCAAGATGAGCTGTAAGCACCTTTTTTGATCATTCAGCAAATGAACTGTATCACCAGGGTATTGTGCTCCTTTTAAAGGTTGGAATAGAGGTAACATATCACCAGTTGTTATGCAGACGAAAGGCCTAGCCCAGTTAATAATGCCTAGCAACTTTTGCCATTGAAGTAAAGTATAAGACTTTTGTACTTTTAAGTCAGGCAATACTGGAATGGAAGAAGCTTTCAGTAACCTATGACCCAAGTAAAAGTAAGGTTCAGTTTTCTGAATTTTATCATCTGCAATAAACAACCCTTTCTGTGCTACAGTAGTTTTTAATTCCTGCAGAAGGGCTATAGAATCAAACTGAGGAGCAGCTATTAAGATATCATCCATGTAATGATAAACCAAGTAGGATGGAAATTTCTCACGAAATGGCTGCAGTGCATTGTCCACAAAATACTGGCACAAAGTAGGAGAATTAAGCATACCCTGTGGTAAAACACACCAATGATATCGTTTAGTTGGCATGCTATTATTAAAAACACCACACGGGGGCAGCAGAGAGCCATTTAAGGGGAAAAGCCATAATCCAAAATCAATTTTGTATTTAAAAAAGAAAGGAGGTCCGGACCCCAAATATTAGTATGAATAACAAAGGGCGAAAGGAAGTAATAGAGAGGATTAAGCAATAGAGGATCGATCAGGAAGAATTTGAGGAAGCTTCACCCAAGCCTGAATTAAAAGAGTTCCAATGTAATCAGAATCAATAACACCAGGGACACAAAGCACCCCTTTTTATGAGAAGGTAGCTGGAGGAAGCACATGGGCAGGAATTGAAGCAAATTTTTCTTTATCCTGTGGTTGAAATGGAATAATAAAGAAACAATCTTTTAAATCAACCACCAACAATTGATAAAAATTAGGAATTAAATTAGGATTAGGAAGACCACATTGCAAAGGACCCACTAAACCAGAGGGAAGAGGGCCCTTAAATTGAGAATGAATAAATTTAACTTCCAAAGGAAATTTAAATTCCACAGATTCCTGAGTTATTAAATCAAGCCCAGCATTACCTGCTGTGGCTGGAACTGCGGAAGAGAGACTAGGGGAGGAGACATGGCTACGAAGGCACTCTTTTGTCCCCTCTACCAAGCCTCTGGCAAAATTACCACTAATACCATAATCAGTGACAGCCTTTTTTAGTTCTCTTAAAATTTGATAAGGCAATCCTTCCCATTCTGCAATCTGCTGTCCTGCCAATTGACCCTGGCCCTGATGATATTGTACAGGACATACAGACAACAATTCTGCAATTTCTTCCCCAGGCATGGAGGAATCCTGTTTACAGGATTTCACCATTTTTTGAAAAGAAGACTGAACAGCAGAGTCAGGAGGTTTAGTAATCTGACCTATGTCAGTAAGAGCTGAAAGAGGCAGAATCACATATTCTGGAGAGGAAGGAGGACAGACAACAGCATTGGAATAACTTGGAGGTGAAGGAGTTAAAAGTTCAGCAATTCCAAATTTTTCCACTGCATATCTACATAAATCCCATACCTGCAAAATCTCTACCTTAGCTCTTGGTTCAGCATTTAAACTTTCCCAATTTTTTCCCAATCAGATAATCTTAAAGACCCCTTTTCAGGATACCATAAACACTTATTTGCAATCTCCTGGACCAGCCTTAAGAGACTGCATTGTGGCACATCAATGTGATTTTTCTTAAGTAAATAGCTTAATTCTTCAGCATGCTTTCTTTGTTCCTCAGAAAGCGAGGATCCCATACTTACGGAAACCTTTAGAAGGTTGAAGAAGCCATGAGGGCTGATGGTGCACCAGTCCTTGCCAGACGGAGTAAGGGTCCCTGTTCCTCAGGCGTGACTTGTAGAGACCACACACACAAAGGTTGAGGATGTATGTGGTGATTTTATTGTCTTACATAGTGACATTATATAGTTTGTTACTTTCAAGTTACAGTGTACTTGGCAGCATCTCATTGGCTACAGAATCTTCCAGGTAACTAGAGTCTTTGGTTAACCATTACTGCTGTCTTAAGCACTTCTAATATTTGGCTATAATTAAAATCTAACACACATCCCACTTCCTCTCCTCCTGTTCCTCTTGTTTACAGAATTAGGGTCTTATCTTCTAATGTAATTTCCTGGCGCTTACGTGCAAGTAACCTTCCTTATCTGAGGTTTGCCATCCAAGATAGGAAAATCCCTGCACATATGCAGATTGCATATTCCTACATCTTCCAAGCAATTTTAAAAGACACTGTCAGAATGACTCTGCTCTCAGCCCCCCTTGCGGCTCCTTGAAAAGCATTCCCCCCCCCCACACATGTAAATGAAAAGAATAAGCTTAAAAATCCTAGCCTTTTAAAATTGAAAATATGGAGAATTGGGAGGATGAATATGAGACACCAAGGGAGTTGTTTCAAAAAGTAAGGGAGGCGTTTAAGGGAAATAAAGAAGCAGAGAATTGGTTAGCTTGCAAAAAAAAAAGAAAGAGAAAAGATGAATGAGAAGCAAGAGAAACAAGGAGATAATATTGAAAAGGAAATAATTGAAAAAAAAAGATAAAGATGATTACACTGGGTTCAATAGAAAAAATGGAATAAAAATATACTGCTAATAATTAAAAAGATGAGGGGAAATTTTGAGAAATATATTTGATAAGTGAAAGAAAGACCGGGGACTCCATAGTAGAAAATATAAAATTGAAAATGAATACAGCAATAGAAAGGGATGAAGGAAGGAGAAGAGAAATGGAAGAAGGAAGGAGAAAGAGGGAAGGAAGAGAAAGGAGGAAGGAAGGGAAGGGAAATTAGAGTAGGAGTGAGGGTAAGAGAGGGAGGAAGAGAGGAGGAGAAGGAGAAAGGATGAGGAAGTTGGGAGGAGAAGAAGGGAGGAGAGAAAGTAAGAAGGAAAGAAAAGAGAGAGGTGGTAGGTTTGAGGAGAAAGATTGCTGTACAATAAAACAGATGAAATGGAAGAAAGGCAACCCCAAACAAATATAAAGATAGTAAGATAAAGAATGAATTGTTAAACTTTAAAGAATAAAAGAGAACAAATATGAATAAATAGCAATAATTAGAAACACACATACAAACATACAATGTATTTTCTTTGAACAGAGTATTTGACTGGTTCACAAATTTAAACAGTGTTTAGTCATTTCAATTAAATTTACAATTTCTATATTTCCTTTTTGCCATATTTATTCCTCATCTATTTTTTTAAAAAAACCAATATTACCTTTCATCCTCATCTCTAATCTTAATCAAATTCAATTTTTCCCTTCTATTCTATATTATACCCCTTCCCATTGTCATCTATTTTTATATCCATCCTCACATTGGTTAATTATGTAATATTACAGTTTATTACATTTATTACATAATAAATACATAAATTTATTACAATTTAATACAAATTCAACATTTTAATATAAATAAATTAGTTATATAACTATCTTTTTTGTATATTAATCAATATGAACATGAATATTCCAATTATTTCCATGCAATTCAATCTCTTACAAATCAATTAATTATATTTACCAATAATAATAAACCAAATAATTTCCCCCATATATTCTTCCACACCACAACTTAACCATTTCTGCTTTCAACACAATATGCAATTAATAGTATCTCAATTATTACAATTCCCTAGTTAAAAAGAGCTTTTTTTCTTTTGTGTTTTAAAATCTTGAACCCTCCTCTTTTGCCCTAAATTTCCCATTGTTTGCACCTACCTTTTTTGATGAGGAAAAAGAAAAGAAATCTGCCTCTGCCTAATTTTCCAACGTTGCAGCAAACAGCAAAGCCAACAGCCTGCTTTACTTTCAGTTTTGTTTTCAGCTTGATTTGCACAAGGAGAAAAATAAATATGCTCCAGCAATTTAGCTCTTTGCAGCAAGCAGCAGAGCCCTGCGCAAAACAGCTGAGAGCAAATCAGCTGAGAGTCGGGAGGTTGATCTAATCAATGGGCTAATTAGGCTATGGTGAAGCTGAAAGGAGTTGTTTTTTCTTGCTGTTTGCTTGCAAGGAGGTAACTGCACCGGCCAAAGGGTGGGGGCAACCCTCCTTGCCACTTAGCACTCCCCTGCCATCCCCTTTTGCCTCTAGCGCTCCCCTGCTGTCCCCCTTGCCTCTTACCACCCCCCTAAGGCATCCCATCACCCCCCAGGGGGTGGTACTGCCCACTTTGGGAACCACTGGTCTACTCATTTGTTTTCTTTTAACACTGATCAGCTGTAGGGCGGCCCTTTGAAGCCCCGCAACAAGAATTTAAACAGTTTTTTCCCCTCTAGCTGATCAGCTGGGACTCAGGAAGCAGCAATAGATTGGGGGTGGGGCCAAATAAAAGGCAAAAATAACATGGGGGGGTAGGGGGGGGCAGAACCGGTTCATCATATCGTCACCGCTACCGGCTCGGCGGAACTGGGAGGAACCGGGAGGAACCCACCACTGGTTACACACTTTCAGAGTTTGGTGGTGACTGACAGTACAATCATAGTGATCATCCAGGATAGCTGTGGCTTGGAAATTGATTGCTGTTAGGGCTAAGTATGGTATAGTCATATATACAAATACATAGATATTAAAAAGGAAATATTAAATAAAAATAGGAATTCATAGAACAATTCCTATATAGTTTGTTATATGAACAATAACTTCTTTTAACCTAACACTTTCACTGGCTTTTCTTTAGGTGGAAGTCTAAATATATACTGTATAAATAAACATAGGATGAATAAATTTTGGAGGTTTCCTATTACGAGCCTTTTGATGACCTTGCACTTTTCTCTGGAAGGAGCTCCTGCACCATATATAAGCTAAACAACAAGAGAGAGTGCCCTTGCTTTGCCTTGTTGGCTGAAGTTTGGAAATTGGTAAAAGGATTCTGTTCTGTCCCGTCCCACGAGTGGCCTTGCAGAGGCTCAAATAGCCCAGCAGTAACAAACACAGGCTAGAGAGACTGAAGCTGGCCCTTTAATAAATAGTTATCTTCCAAAGCGTATATCAGTCCAATAATTACCGGGCAATGTTCCAAAGGTCTTGGCAGATTGCCAGCAGGCTAATGCAGAATGCAGACTCTTGTCAAAAACTCCAAACTAACAGTTGTAACTCCACTGCATCCAAAATGCCAACAAATTGTTCACCACGCCTTTCCAGCCCAGTCACACCCCTTTTATACTTTGTAGAGTGTGGCCCTACATCTTCTGACCACACTTCTTGGGACGTGACAATAGCTGTTCTCTACGACATCTCCTACGTCTCTCTCTTGCATCCAATAGGGGCTTCCCCTTGTCGTTACCGGACTCTGTTTCCTCCTCAATTTGGCTGGGGTCCATAGGCACGTCAGCAACTGTCAGTTCTTGCTGACTCACCAGTGAAGATGGCCCCTCTGGCACATAGCTCGTGACAGCTTCCTCCTCCTCCATATCATCCTCCGAATCAGCATGTGAAGATAAATCAGCCTCCGGGGCCGGGGTCACAACAGATTCATAAAGAATAACATGGCATGTAGTGGAGCATTGCAACTTCAAATGGCATAGTAGAAGATCTGTTTTCAAATCTGCTATTGAGTAACAACTATTTTGGTGAACACAAGCCATATCATGATTTAGTGTCAAAGAAACATACTGTATACAGGTGCACAGTTCTCTAATCATATTCACTGGTTCTCCTGATAGGCTGCGGAATGGTCCAGGAATGGGTTGGTACAGTCAGATCTGCCTAGAGACCGAGTCATAATTTTTTGGGCCACACCTCCATGCCTGTCTCTCAGGCCCAGTTTTCGACTCAGTCAACCTGAGAGAAACGTTTTTGGCAGTTGCATTCATGAGTAACTAACAAACTAAGTACAATTTCATCTGCCATCCAAGTCTGAGACTCTTGCTCCTCTTATTACAAATCATGATCCCAGGTTTACTTGACATACTAATAAAACATACAATGCAAAGATGTTTGGTTGTTGATTCAATAATATTCCATGATGAGAGTGCATATCCAGATCATAAAAGTAAATTAAAATTGACATAACAACTTCGGTTGGCCCATAGTTTTTTTGTTTTTTTTAAATTTGATTTATATGCCGCCCTTCTCCGGAGACTCAGGGCGGCTTACAATGCATTAAGCAATAGCCTTCATACTTTTGTATATTTATACAAAGTCAGCTTATTGCCCCCACAAACTGGGTCCTCATTTTACCTACCTTAGAAAGGATGGAAGGCTGAGTCAACCTTGTTTAACCATAGTTAAATAAACTTGGAATTTGAAACAGACCAATGTATAAATCTTTCTATTTATTCTGAATACCTGGCCAAAGAGGTCACAAATTACTTAATAATCCTGGAAAGAAGATTGTAAAGCTCCTGTGAAGCAGTGTATAAGTCTAAGTGCTATTGCTATTGCTATTTGTTATGGGAGAGATCCAGTGGTGGGTTTCAAATTATTTTACTACTGGTTCTGTGGGTGTGGCTCGGTGTGTGTGGCATCGCTTGGTGTGTGTGGCTTTGTGGGCGTGGCAGGGGAAGATTACTGTAAAATCTGCATTTCCTCCCAATAAACTGGGACTTGGAAGGCAGAGAATAGATAGGGATGAGGCCAGTCAGAATTTTTACTACCGGTTCTCTGAACTACCCAAAATTTCCGCTACCGGTTCTCCAAAACTGGTCAGAACCTGCTGAAACCCACCTCTGGAGCGATCCTGCCTGTAGTCATGGCAAAGGTCTGAAATATGTAACTATTATGGAAGAGAGAAAAACTGGAAATATGGGATGTTGCCCACCCCCGGTTTTTTAAATTTTGTTTTAGGATTATTTTTGTTCTATGTTTTATAATGATTCTTTTGAAAGAAAGACTGAAGATGTTTTCCCCTCTCCATTTATTTGTGTATATTTGTATACAGGTATAACTTAGATGCTCCTCTATTTTGCTAAATCCAAAATATTTAAAAATTCACTTTGATTTTTTTTCAATATGTTTGATTTAACAAATGTAATCTTTAGTTTAACTCTGCAAAGTATCTATGCCCTTTGTGTATGTGTGAATGGCGCATATGTGCGTGTGTGTGCCTGCATGCACTAAATAGATAGTTAATTCTTTCCTCTCCTTCCCTCAACTATCATGAGTATTTGCAGCTGCTTTCAGGATCCATATTTCTCAGAAATTAATTATTATTGCCCAAGGTTTTTTGCATTCTTTTGGTTTTAATTGCTGTGAGTGATGAACTCTTCTGGGTCTGATTATCATTTACACTAAGGCCCCTCTATACCACTTTGGTTGTTTAAAGAAGCCTTTTGGTGTGTGTAAATTACATTTAAGACCATGCTAAGACCCGTTCATGCACTCAGCAAATGAACCATATTATAAATGAGTTTTTCCCAACTTCACTAAAGTACTGGGTAATTCATAAAAATAAGTTAAATACCCCTGCTCTGTTATGATTTATTGTAGTGATTCCCAGCAAACTTTTACAAAGGTAATTTCCAGAGCTGTGAATTTCAAAATCAGATTCTTAGTGAACAAGAAGTCCCTCCCTTCATATCTGATATACTGCAGAATCATTTTGCTAAATTTCTCCATGGGGAATTTCTGAGTAGTTCCTTTGCTTTTTCCTAATCGTTCTTAACAGGTGTATGATGGGGAGGGGGGGGAGGATATGGTGTGGGCTTGCTGCTTTTGTAAATGACAAAACTATACTTTCTATCATTTTGCATTCTCTACACTTTCTGAGATCTTGCCTTCTTTTGTGGCATTTTGCAGGGTGGGGAAAGCGTCACTTATAAGTATGTAAGAATATAAACAAACAACACATACAAAAAAAACATTTATTCTCTATAAAATGGATATCAGAAAGTCAGTTTATTGTAGTGGTTAAGGCACTGAGCTAGAAATTGAGAAACTGTGAGTTCTGACTTTGCCTTGAATCGGTCACTCTCTCTCCCAGCCCTAGGAAGCAGACAATGACAAGCCACTCCTGAAAAATCTTGCCAAGAATGCATGGACTAATGCATTGGATACATTACTATTTATGATAATAATTAATATATCATTTGTACTTTTTTAATGTATCATAAATGAAAGTATGAAGTCTTATATTTTAGAAACCTAATACAATCCACAATCTTTTCTTTTCTTTTCTTACTCTTTTCACCTTATATTCAACCTTAGGGTATCTGGTAATCTCAGGAGAAGAGGTTGTTAAACTGTAATTTCAGATGGTAAATGAATAATTGATTGATCCCAACTTTATTGCTCATGAAATACTGAGTACGTTTTTGGGAAGAAATTCTTATTAAACTTACTATGAACAAAGAAAGCTTTAAGAGTTATTCCAACGCAGTGAGGCACTATACCTCAGACACCTATATAAGTTAAAGATGATGCTGCTAATTAAGAAATTAAGAAGCAAAAGCTGACGTTTGAGGTCCCTCAAGGAATTATTTTGCAACATGAAATGCATTCTGCAATATGGTCACTCCACTGTAGCTTGTGCTTTTTTGCCCGAGAAGAGAACTGTTTTTCTAAATATAGATTTTAAGTGTTTTGCAGGCAAACCATAATTCCTGACACAGAAATATTTGCACAAGTGCAGTTCAGTGGCAGCTGTATGATACACAAGTAGCATCTAAATGACATCTACTTCCTGAGTTATGGCACCCTGTTGTCATTATACAACATAATTATTGTCAAGAAAAAGGCAATATTTTTGTACAACAGGGAGACAAAGTACTAAGGACAATGGGGATTGTTCAATGATGATTTAGATATTATCTTCTGTTAAAGGGCTTTGCTTCCTTTAGATCTGCAATATTAGGACTTAGTTGGGAGTAAGCTTCACTTAATATTATATTATAAAAATTAGATTACAGGTCAATTTTGAAAGAAAAAAGTGATGGAGGATGGTACATATTTGCTTATAAATAAGTCTCAGTGGGTTTAGTAGGCTCAGTGGGTTTAGATACGAGTAAATTTGCCACAATTGCAAGTTTTGGGATTTAGATTGCAAAGGATTAAATTATCAGGGTTTGAAGAGTACTTATAACTGCCAACAATTCAAAATTCTTATGAATAAATATCCAGAATGGATAACAATTTTGAGGTTATAGTATATCTGTTTTGGAACCATGTTTCAGGTTATACCAATATATACCTGTTTAATTTTAAAAGAAAAAAATATAATTATGAGCTTTATAAGAAATTATGGTTTTAATATTCTGGATTGCTCTAATGTCAATGTGATTTTCAGGGCCTTCGAGCGAGGGGTTCAAATAGAGACAATTGTTCTATACTTGAATAGTCCCTCAAAATATTTGAAATGATCAGATTTTTTAAAAACTCTTCATTCAAAACAGAAATGAATCAGTTAAAATGCAATGAAAGAATTATTCCAATATTTTGAATTCTACACATATTTTGAGACATTCATTTCAATAGATGTTACCAATACTGCTATGACCCGAAAATTTAAGCAATATAATTGCTGCCTTAGCATGGCTAAGAATGTGATAACTGAATGTACTCCATTTTTTTTTCCATCAAGGACTGCTTAGTGGGTGATTTAGTACAGAAAATACATAATTAGCAGTTCTAAGTGGGCAAATGTTTTGGTTCTATCTCCCTTTTCAGTGCAATCTAAATTAAGCTGGATGGATAATGTAATGTTCCTTCCACAATTCAATATTTGAATATTGCAAAGGATTCAGTAATAATAATCAGAAGGGACCACAACCATGCCATCTTATATGAATGCCTCCCTCTGAATCAGTCCTCATCATTTCATTATTGTCAAAAGTAAAAAAAAATAAAACCAACCTGCTTTCTCTTAATTTGTTCAGGAAGATTGCAAATTCTTCACTTGCTCTCAAATTCTTTGCTTGCTTCAGAACCTTAAAATTCAGGATATGCCAGACTATAGCAAACATCCATATGACATTCA
The DNA here is from genome assembly GCF_059756535.1 of Pantherophis guttatus. Lineage (NCBI taxonomy): Eukaryota > Metazoa > Chordata > Lepidosauria > Squamata > Colubridae > Pantherophis > Pantherophis guttatus. Next base: position 113,979,347 of record NC_142066.1, read on the forward strand.
AAGGTTTATCTCCAAAAACAGATGTTAAAAAATAACTGCGTAAAATATATGTTAATTATTCATTTATTCATTCATAACTAATAAGTTCTGATGGGTGCATTCTGAACTGTATGGGTAAATGATGTGATGCATTTCTTCACTGATCTTCTTTGTTGTTTTCATTGTTGTTATTGTTGTATGTATATAGCTGTATCTAAAGACAGAAAGTATGTTGTTGGTTAGATTGTTCTTACATTAAATGGTAATTTAACATGAGTTCATATTGAAGAAAAAACTTTCTGTGAAAATGATGAACATATCTCAAAGACAGCACATATTACAGAATATGTTTTAAAATTTCATAAATACATTTGATTATTCTAATGCCAGGTAGAACAAACCTCAAAATAAGTATTCTTCCTTTCCTATTTCATGGTATTTCAGAGGTTGACAAGTTTGAAAGAAGAATGTTTCTCATAATGTGTGGGTCTGGGTGTGGGTGTGTGTCTGTGTGTCTGTGCATGTGTGTCTATTCACGTGTGCACCTTCATGTTATCATTAACTCCTGGCAACTGCCTGGACAAATCTATGTGGTTTCTTTTCTTGACTTCAATTTTAGAAGTGATTTGCCATTACCTTTTTCCAAAGGCTGATAGAGAATTCACTGACTTTTGCCTAATTTTCTTATGAAAGAAGGTAGCTATATGTGTCTCAGGATAATGTTGCAGGATCCACTCTGTCAGTCATTGGGGCAGAGGTTTAGCCTTCCGAGCTTTCGGACTGATGTTAAAGCCGATCCTCAGGGAACTTCTCTCTCAACCAGAATGTGACATAATTGGATCATGTCACATTTTCTTGTTTATAGCCTTGTACTTTAACCCACCACCCAGTGTGGTGCTAGACTGAACATACCTTTAAGTATGACTCATGGAACTCAATGCGATTATTTCTGAGAAAACGTCTCATGTCTACCTACCAGAATCTTAGACCAATGAACTTTAATTTAAGTAAAACCTAAACCACAACACAATTTGGGTGCTAAAAAATTATTCTACAAACAAGTTTATACAACATTACTTTGGTATTTTAGTTCATAATGCCTGGTGCAAAAATTCCCTTCTACTTAATAGTTTAAAAAGGGATATGTTTACTTTTGTTGATGGAGAGACTTCTTATTTAGGACAGAAATTAACAGGAAAAGAATAAATGGTAGCAAGGCAGTTAGGTCCTGCATCCTATTGATATTAATGGCTTGCCTTCTACACTAGAAATATTCCCCAAAACAGGTAACCAAGAAACAATAAGAAGAAAAAACCTTTCATTATAACACTGTGATGAACACGTATGTTAATACACAGAAATAAAAAAAAATCCAATTATGTTTTCTTTAGAATGCACTTTTTCAACTAATACCACCCAAATATATTGGGAGAAGGACTATATGTCTCTAAATTCCCAGCTAAGCATTTGTTTATTAGTGTGGCAGAAAAGTGCAAGTACCTCCTAGTAAGTTGGATGCAGGCAACAGTATATTAATTTGAGAGGTAGAACTTTAAATTACAGATTTTAGGGTACAGAGAATAGTACTTAGTGCAAAAGTATGTTTTGGTTGCACAGACAATATACTGTCCAAAATGTATTATAGCCCTGCCACTAGCAGAGAATGCTTCATATGGCATAGTTATGACTACAATTGTGACACAGCCTATTTTTTCTTTATTTTATTAAATAGTATATGAAAGCTTCAGTTAGACAAAGCCATGATGTAATAGAAGTTAATATTAATTTTGATGATTATGGCATTTTACAATTTCTAACTTGGAATGTAAGAGGCATTATGTGGCAAAGTCTATGAATTAATGAATAAAGCCAAAATGGAAAAAATAAATGTAAATTAGTGAAATTAAGAGAAAAAGTATTTAATGAATAAATAATCTTTGATCTTGTGGAGTGTAATAATTAATACATGCACGACACTGAAAGTGAATACATGAACTCACATCATAAATTATGAATTGCTGCCATCCTACCTTATTGGTGATACCTGTAAAAATAAGAATTCTTGGGCAATAGCTGAAAGTTTTATCCAAATTAATTATGATAATTGAAGAACCAGGAATGGACAAACTGTATATCAAGAAGAATTAATGTGATCCAGGGAATTTTTTATTCTGTTGGTGGCATGCATGAATGAGCAGAAATAAGGCAGGATACCACAGAAGTCATGCATAATGAATGAGAATGGTTCTTGGTGAATATCTGCTTAGTTTAGTTTCAGATATATGGCTTACGCATAAATCTATCTATAGGTACCATAGCAAAAGAGTTGATCTAAACATCGTGTCTTAACTGATGTTCATATTGAAACAATGAAAGAATTAATGAAGAATACTAGGGTGATGAGAACTTCTGGATACCACACAAATGATTTTTGATAGCATCAAGAGTGGGTCTTGATGCATTAAAAATGCATTAAAAAAATAAGGAAGAAAAAACAAGAGTGGTACTAGAGTGAATTCATAAAAATCTTTCAAATCAATGAATGCAAAATGGACTTAAGGAAAGATTATGTGAAACCAATCACAGTGGAGTGAAAAATATTATGTTATAAAATAACATAAAAGCATGTGAAATTATCCCAAGGGAAATACGAAAAATGATGCTTGGTAGAATAAAAAAAGAGGCTGTGGAAAAAAGAATAATTGTAGAGATAAAAAGAAGGAAAGAGAGGTTATTCTACAATGTATATATAGTGAAAAGGAGAAATATGGAAAGCAGTTTTGGAATTGTGTGAACTGCACAAGAACAAACTCTCATATGTATGTATATGTTTCAAATCTAATTTCATATATCTTACTTATTTTCTATATCTAAATATGTATCAGAAATAAATATCTAAACTTTCCCTTAGATATTCAGAAAATAATTTACAGTTTACTATACATAATAGAGCAAAAACTGAATTTCAGCATAAGTTCCTTATAAATAAAGAGAGAGAGAGAAAATGTGTTCATGGGGAAGAGAGAGACCACCAAATTAAAAAAAAAAATCAAAAAGTGTTTGTTGAAAAATACCAGATGAATAAACGGAATCATACTGCAGGTGCCTTAGCAATAGCAAATAGAGTCATACATATGAAGATTTATGTAGGTCATGCTTGGGTACGTTATGCTAGACAGAGGTTAAAGCACAGACTCAAGATTCACAAATGTAAAGCATGTTTCTGTCTATTTGAACTGCCAACTTTTGGTATGAAGAAAACAAACCCTATAGAAACTTCAAAGGACTGAGAAAGCAAGCAGAATTATCTTTGATGTGGTAGATCTAGGTTACTATTCCGGCTTCTCTGTAAACATAGGTGAATGGGAAGCATTGAAAGGCTCAGTCTATACAAATCTTGGGTACCATTCTGACTTTCGTCATAGGCTGCTCTCCAGAATATATAATCAAACCAAAGAAACATTTTTTTTGCTGCAGAATTTTTGACCACATATAAACCGCAGGATAAATGTGCTGCTGATGGAAGATAAGCTATGCAGCTAGCACAATGCCTTTTTAATCTGTAGATTTATATTTTAAAAAGAGAAATGGGATCTTATAGTGAAACTGATATCAGATACTTCAGTATCCTACTTTCTAAAATTAAAAAAAAAACCTTAATTCGTCCTTACCTTAGTGACCAAGTCAATCAAAATAAAATAATGCACTATTTCTAGTTTTACCATTTAAATAAAATTCCATAATCCAATGAATCAGAAGCTTATTGATTTAAAATTCTAGTTGATCTCTTATGTTTAATGGGGGTGGGATCTTCGACTGATACTGAATTGTCGGTGTACAAACATAAATCTCCAGACAATGATTGTAAGTACATAAGAGGTCAGAGAGAGACCTCAGCTCTAATTCATAGTACTGCTTGTTCTACCTGGCAAAGTGCTAAATACGAAGATCATATATTAGATGCTGCAGAGGAACCTAAGAGCCATATTATAACTGAGTATCAAATCTCTCTTGGTACAAGATTTATACTAAGCTCGTGTTTTCTTTTCTTAGTCTGGTCATATGAAGTGAACACTTTAAAGCTATAAGAATGACTTTCTGTATATTTATAACTGTTTGGGTCATGATGTAGTAATGGATCCATAAATCATCACCTTCACATCTAGGAACTGCTAGTAGTGATCCATTGATCAAGTAGATTAGGAAGATAAATTTTCTTCCATCACTTGTGAAATTTCCATTGACCTGTTTTGCAAAGAAATCATGCTTCTTCTTTCCAGTCCACTTTTTATAAACATATTTATTATTGAATTTATATCCTACTTTTCATTTGTGTAAATGTGTAAATATAATTAAAAGACAAGTACAACGTAATAAAACAAACACGATAATTGGATACAATGAAATTCAAAATCCAAATTTATCAATAATAGCATTAAAAAAGAGAGAGGGAAAGACATGATTTAGCAGCAGAAATTGCATGTTTTAGATCAATGTTTCTCAACCTCAACAACTTTAAAATCAACTCCCAGAATTGTTCAAGTACCATAGAATTCTCGGAGTTGAAATCCACACATCTTGCTGAGCCTGCGAAATACTGCTTTAGTTATGCAAGTTCTCAGATATGTCCAGATACATCTGAGAAAACTATGCCCAGAAGCACTGGAAAGATACTCATTATCAGCATAAGCAATCTTCTTTAACTCTTTAAGATGCTTTCTATCATTTCACCAGACTAGTTTTGTTTCTCTTGCATAGAATCATTCCATCTATTGTTCAGAAACATGTTATTTAATGTTTTCCTTGAGAGAGTAGCCTGACCAATTTAATTGTCTTTACTGAAGTGCATTGATATACTGTAACTTCAGCAGTGAGACTGGTCTTCGCACAGAATTGGAAAAGTAAAGAGACACCCCCCCCCGAATAAGAGATAATAAATAAGATACTGACTTGTGCAGAAATGGACAGGCTGACTCTAGAACTCAAAGACAAGGGTGAAATGGAATATCATGAAATCTGGAATAAAATGTATTAATGGTTGGAGAGGAGGAGGAATGTTGGGATAAAGAAATATTGATAAGTCGAGAGTTGGAAAACTCTCCCCTCTCATTTGTGATCTCATTTTGGAGGGGGGTGCTGACCTGGCAGGTATTACGGAGACCTGGTTGGGCCAGCAGGGGGGGCCCTCGTCGAAATGTGCCCACCAGGTTTCCATGCATTTCATCAGCCAAGGGCTCAGGGGAGGGGTGGGGGAGTGGCGGTGATTATTAGGGAAAGTCTTTGTCCGAGGGAGACCACTGTTCCTCAGATAGCCGGATGTGAGTTCCTTTTTGTAAAGTGGGACCATGGGGTGCAGATGGGTTTGCTGACTAGGTACCTGGCTCCCTGCCACATGGCGGCGACCCTGCCCGAGCTGCTCAACATTATTGTCGGGGTGGCGATGGACTTATTGTCATGGGGGATTTCAACCTGCCATCCACAGGTGAGGCGTCAGAGGTGGCTCGGGAGTTCATGGCTTCCATGGTGGCCATGGACCTGACCCAATTAGTTCAAGGCCCCACTCACATAGGGGGACATACTCTGGACTTGATTTTCATTTCTGGTCAGTGGTTAAATGATTTTGGTAGAGGGGACCTAGACATTAAACCCTTGTCATGGACAGATCATTCGCTCCTTCACTTGGACTTTCCAGCCGCTTCCCCCCACCACAGGAAGATGGAACTGACCAGATGGTTCTGTCCCAGGTGCCTGATGGACCCCGAAAGGTTCCTGACGGAGCTTGGGCCATTTCCTGAGACTCTGGCACATGACTCGACCGAAGAACTGGTGGCCGCCTGGGAGAATGTGGCCACCAGGGCTTTGGACTGCGTCGTGCCTTTGTGGCCTCTAACCTGATGCCGATCTCAATTGGCTCCTTGGTTCTCCGAGGAGCTGAGAGAGATGAAGCGTTGGAAAAGACGCCTAGAGAGCATTTGGAGGACCAGTCAATCCGATTCCGACCGGACACAGGTGAGGTCTTATATCAAGACCTACCTAGTGGCGATAAAAGTGGATGGGGAGAAATAGGCTCAGATTCAACTCTTCCAAGACCGAGTGGCTGTGGCTGCCGGCGTCCCGATATAGTCAGCTGGTGCCATCGCTGACTATTGGGGGTGAATCTTTGCACCCCACAGAGAGGGCTGCAATCTGGGCATCCTCCTGGACGCACAGCTGTCTTTAGAAGAGCATATGATGGCCATGGCCGGGGGGCTTTTTATCAGGTTCACCTGATTCACCAGTTGCAGCCCTTTCTGGATGGGGATGCCTTGTGCACGGTCACTCACGCCCTTGTCACCTCCCAGCTGGATTATTGTAATGCTCTCTACATGGGGCTCCCCTTGAAGAGCACTTGGAGGCTCCAGGTGGTCCAAAATGCGGCCGCGCGGGTGGTTATGGGCGCAACCCGTTGTGCCCACGTGACACCCCTCCTGCGCGAGCTGCACTGGCTCCCAGTGGTCTTCCAGGTGCGATTCAAGGTGTTGGTTACCATCTTTAAAGCGCTCCATGGCATAGGACCCGGGTACCTTTGAGACCGACTTCTGCCACAAACAGCCTCCCACCGGCCAGTTCACTCCCACAGAGAGGGTCTCCTCAGGGTGCCATCTGCCAAGTTATGTTGGCTGGTGACACCCAGGGGAGGGCCTTCTCTGTGGGAGCCCCTGCCCTATGGAATGAACTGCCCCCGGAAATGCGCAAGATCTCCAACCTCCGTGTATTTCGCTGTGCCCTCAAGACCCTGCTGTTCCGCCAAGCCGGGCTATCAATTTAATGATTTTTAAATTGGGTTTTAAATTTTTGGGGTTTTAAATTTCAGCCGAATTATGTAATAATTTTAATTATTTTTAACTGATGTTTGTCTTTGTGTTTTTTTAATAGGCTGTACACCGCCCTGAGTCTTTTGGGAGAAGGGCGATATAGAAATAAAACTATTTATTTATTCATTTATTATATTAGTATTATGTGATAGGTAGGAATTGTATTGGTATTGAAAGTAATTTTCACAGACAAAGAGATTTATATGTCTGAATTTTGATAGACTGTACATAGTTATATATCGAATATGAATTGTATTTGTTGTAAGGTAAAACTTGATGGAAATGTTTGAACCAGAAAAGTTACACTATGTCCAATGTTTTTAACTGTACATTTAATAAACAACTTTTTAAAATTAAAAAAAGATATACTGTAACTTAATACCACTACTTGGATCTGGTAGATTTTGCAATTGAACAGCCCTTCCGAGTGGCAGATTGAGTGCTAGCAGCTTAACAAAACAAATGCAATGCTTCACTTCAAATTTTGCCTTTAAAAATTAGCAACTATGTTGCATAAAATACAACTAGCTAATTAAAGAAACTATATAAGAAGAGGATAAGTAAATTATACAATATAAGACCCTAGAGAAAAGAAGACCCACAGATATTCGTCTGTACTAAAAGTTTTTAAATTATTTCCGCCTATTCTATGAAAGGCAAATCACTTAAATTTGTCAGATGACTGATAATTCTTACAATTATGCAGAGCTATGTTCAAAATCAATTAGTGTTGTATTGCATTTCTTCTTTGATGTTACACATTGCAGCCCATATATCTGAATTTAAGGTCCTTTTATAGATTATATAGTCTTTATTGCCTTCCTGACTCTGTATTTAATATTACTTACTCCTTTTCTTATTTTCCTGATTCACCTAATTCTTTCCCAACCCATTACTACTGCTAGTTTCATTAGCATTCTGTATGTACATGTTTTTTTAATCAACTGTTTAGTTATATTTACTGTAAATCAGATTTACAGTAAATATTTGCTGGGGAAAATTTTGACCTTTGCCTCTGATCCTGTCACACTGGACACTTGAGAAGGATGCTAGGGGTTCATGTGAAAACATAATGGGTGGGGCAAGAACAAAAATAATTAATCATTTAATATACTAACATTTAACTGTAAATAATATGACTACTTGTCTAATATGCATTTAATCATTTTCTTCTTTTGTTAATAACTGCTTTAGGGTCTTGATAATTTCCATTGTTCCATTGTTACCTGAGAATTGCTGTGTGCTTTCTTCAGATTTAACATTCTGGGCCCCTGCTTTGAAATGCTAGTCTGTTTTCTTCTTTCTGCTTCCTCCTTGTAGAAAAACCCAGGGTTTTTTCTTCCAACATGAACATGTTCTCTTTTGTTTAAGAATCACAAAATACACCAATGTTTGGAGTTGCACTGATTGTGTGAATTAACTGCTGATTTTAGAATTCTGGTTGTTAGATTTTTTTTTAAAAATGAAGTTGCTGGAAATATATTATCCTGGGGAGAATAAAAGAAATTTCAGATTCAGATTCTTTGCCATACAAGAAAATAACCACTTATACTTCATAATTGTTTTTAAATGTGATAAACAAATAAATAAACCAATCTAAGAAAGAGAGTTTCCATTCAGCAGTTATTCAAACTTCATTGCTGACCAAGTTGCTTGATCAGTATCCTTGTGATTATATTGCTTTGTAATAACATGCATTATGAAATTTTCCTGCTACAGATACTAGAATGAAACAAGATAAGGATTCCAGCTTCTACATCTCCTCTATACCAAGGAGAATGTGCAATGCAGTAAATTTATTTGTTTGTTTAATTGTACATTCTACAGTGATTGAATTGATTTGGTGGGATTGGGACAGGTCAGTTGAGATGTCCTTTAATCTCAATTGTAGCCTAGAAGAGAGGCTTTGCGCCTGAGTCACAATTATAAATACAAATTGTGTTCTTCTTAATTTTGTACATGCCAGGTTTGCATACAGCATTAGCCATTTTCCAGTACATTTCCATTAGTAATGTCTTTGCTGATTAGTTTTTTTCTAAATTAGCATGTTTATCCATTAGCATATCAATATTGCTGCCAACTATCCTCTTAATTTTTAGTTTTCTTCCTGCAACAAAAAAATTGCCAATAAAAGCAAGCATTTCTTGAAGCCTTAATTAACTCAGCACAATTCTCTCTTCTCTCTCTCTCTTTTTCTCTCTCCTTCTGTTTTTCCCTAATTTTTAATAATAGTGTGTAATATTTACTCAGATTATTGATTTGTTCTGCTTAAAAACATCATTCAGTGGGATAATCAAAACCTGCATCTTTGACAATTTCACGTGTATAGTCCACCTGCAATAGAGAGGTGGATACATCGAACATGATGAAGCCTTTACTGGAAAATATGGAAGTTGGAACTAATTATCATATTTTGTTTGCTGATCATTTGCACACAATTTACACAGTATACATTTTTCATGATGTCATATATGCAGTTATAAGACTGAAATCATAAAATGGCATAATATAGGATAATTGTAACTGATTAACTGTTATTTTTGTTATGGGAAGCTGTTTTCCTAGGGCTACCATATTTGAGATCCAGATATCTGAATGAGTTAGTAACAAGAATATAGAGTTTTCTATAATTTTTTAAACTAGTGATTATGTGGGTTTTTGCAGTCTAAAATGATACCTTTTCTTACAAAGCTATTTGTATGAATAGTTCATTTAATTCAGTATGAATCTCCCAAGACATAGCAACTTATGCCAAATTTGGGCTTAGGGCATATTGATGGTGAATCACTAAAACTGGGTGGGCCCAGCATCAAAGGGGGAGAATTCAAGAATTTGAAGGATTGAAATGAATTTTTAAATCAGCTATAAAGCTTAAAACACCTATTTTGTCCTTTAACTTCTCCATGCTGAAAGGTCCAAAAGGTTTTGTTCCACTTGCTCTGGGAGAGGCTCTAGAGCAGGCATCCTCAAACTACGGTCCACGGGCCGGATGTGGCCTGATGGCCCAATTTATCTGACCTGCGGAGTGGTGGGGTTAAGTCCTGCCCCTCATCCCGCCTCTTGCCCCTCCCGTCCCAGCCACTTCCTCCATAGCTGGCTTTTCCTGGCTATTGGGGGCCCTGGAGTGGCCTCCTCCAGCCGTCACCCTTATCTTCCATTGTCCAGCCACACTTCCCACTTCTGCTCATTTCAATGGTTCAACACTCACCACACATTGCTGTTGCATAGGTAAGGCTAAAGGGTGCAGGTGGGGAGGGCAGGGCCTAGGGGCGGGCGGGGGAAAGGAGGCCAAAAAACAAGCCGTTTTTGGCTGGTTTTGGCCTGCAGAATGCTGCTGGAGATGGAGAGGGTGGAAAGGAGGCCAAAAATGGGTGAAAATGGCCCATTTTTGGCAAAAAAAGAAGCCATTTTTGCCTGGTTTTGGCCTGCAGAATGCTGCTGAAGGTGGGGGGGGGCATGAAAGGAGGCTCCCCCAAAAAGGCAAAAATGGCCTGTTTTTCACCTCCCCCACTTCCAGAAGATAGAGAGAGAGAGATAGACACACACACAGAGAGAGAGAGAGACAAAGGGAGAGAGACAGAAAGAGAGAGGGGGAGAGTGACAGAGAGAGAGGGAGGGAGAGAAGAAAAGACAGGGAGAGATAGAAAGAAAGAGAGGGAGGGAGAGAGAGAAAGAAGAGAGAGAGAGAGAAAGACAGAGGGACAGAGACAGAGAGACAAAGAGAGAGGCAGAGAGAGAGAGAAAGAGAGAGAAAGAAAGAGAAAGAGAAAGAGAGGAGAGAAAAAAGAAAGAGAAAGAGAGATGGAGAGAGAAAGAGAGAAAGGGGAGAGAGACAGAAAAAGAGAGGGAGGGAGGGAGAGAAAGAAAGAGACGGAAAGAGAAAGAAAGGGGGGAGAGAGAGACAAAAATAGAAGGAAAGAGAGAGAGAGAGAGAAGGAAAGAGAGAGAGAGAAAGAGAGAGAGAGGGAGAGAGAGGGAGAAAGAGGGAGAGAGACAAAGAAAGAGAGAGACAGAGAGACAGAGAGAGATTTCTCAAGCTCCTTGGGGCTGAGAAGAATTGCTGCAAAACTAAGTTTCCTGTAGTGGATCACTAGACTCCTAAACAACTGAAAAAACAATCTAGTAAAAAGAAAAGGCAACCAAAAGAGCAACATGCAAATAAAACACCCCCAGGAGCAAAACAAATTAAAGTTTAATTTGTGTGCATTGTTCAATGGACCGTTAAATTGGCCACACCCACCTAGTCACATGACCTAACCACGCCCACCTAGTCACATGCCCACCCAGCCGATCCAGGCCCCCAACAGTCTGAGGGACCATGAATTTGCCCCCTACTTAAAAAGTTTGAGGACCCCTGCTGTAGAGGCTAACCAAGGAGTATTGGTGGGCCACATATAGCCACTAGATCATACTTCCTAAGATTAATTAGATTAATCTCAGATTTACTTATTTATCCTGCTTTTAAGATTGTTTCTTCTTAGGAAACAAAGCTTTTACAAAGCCTGTCTGATGCCTTAATTTTTAAAATAATCTTTTAATTTTACATTAAAGCGTGTGGTAACTTTCCAGTAACCTGGCAGAAATACCAAAATGTATGTGGCACAGCTCATTCATTTAAACCCAAGAATTTGAAGCTGACTCCCAATATCAAATCCTGCAGTAATCATCTCATAAATTAGGAGAGTAACAGAGCAAGAGTACTAATTCAGATGTAATGATAAAGGGTTTTTTTCCCTGCTAAAAATACTGAAAAATATCAGGATCCCATTGCCTAGCATGAAGAGCTGTGAAACATTTACAGATATAATACTGGACAATTTGTTTCAGCACAGGGGAAATATATTAGCCATAACATACAGCTAGCATTGTATTTTTCCCCAGCATATAGTCTGGATCCAAACAGTGCACTGTACTGCCTATACTGCCTTCACAACTATTGGCTAGTAGCTGCCAAAAGTGGCAAGTTTGTAAGGACACATCAACATAAGCATTAGTAAATGGAAAGTTAGCAGCTCCGAGCATCAAATGGGATGTGAAACTTCCACTTCCTTAATCTCTTGATGGATACCAGATAAAATGTCATGGGTTATTAAATCTGTATACTACCTCAATGGAACTGACTCAAGGCCCTCAAAATGGCCACAGACATGTTTCAACTCACTATGCAGCTGGATATCCAGCAACTTCGAATCTTGCTCTAGTGTAGAGTGTACATCTATTTTAATTGCTTTCGTCCTATGTGATATGTTCTATGGCGTGTCCCATTGATTCAAATGTACCCAGACATTATTGTATCATGATGACATGACAGTCTTTATCCAATTTCTTGGCATCTATAGTACATATTATGTTCTCCATTCTAACAAATCCAACTATCATATAACAGCCGTGACCAGAAGATCATATAACAGTCATGACCAGGGGGGCGTTTTCTCAGTTCGCCTGGTGCACCAGTTGCGCCCCTATTTGGACCGAGATGCCCTACGCACAGTTACTCATGCGCTAGTCACCTCCCATATTGACTACTGCAATGCTCTCTACTTGGGGCTGCCCTTGAAGACCACTCGGAGGCTTCAGCTGGTACAGAATGCATCCGCGCGGGTTGTGATGGGAGGGTCCCGATACTCCCATGTTACACCTCTCCTGCGCGACTTGCATTGGTTGCTGGTTGCCTTCTGGCTGAGATTCAAGGTGCTGGTGATGACGTATAAAGCCCTACATGGCTTAGCACAGGATATTTGTCGGACCATCTGCAACCAGCAGCAACTTCCCATTGCCCGGTGCATTCTCACAGGGAGGGCCTACTCAGGGTGCCGTTGGCTAGACAATGTCAGCTGGCGGCCCCCAGAGGTAGAGCTTTCTCTGTGGGCGCGCCCACTCTTTGGAATCAACTCCCCCTGGGGCTCCGGTTGGCCCCTGACCTTCGCACTTTCTGCCATGAATTAAAGACATGGCTGTTTAAATCGCCCAGCCTGGACTGATGGGGTTTGATCATTTTAATGAGTTTCAACATATGTTTAATTTGTATTTTAATATGTTTTTATCTGGTTGATTTTAATTGTTGTGAGCCGCCCTGAGTCCTATGGAGATAGGGTGGCATACAAATCAAATTAAATAAATAAATAAAATAAACTACAGAATATAATCCACAGAAAGCATTTTGTAGATTCAGCAACTCAAATGTAGCAGAAGACATTATTCTTCCCCAGGACATGATCTGGTATTGGACGGGGAGGGAGGTGTCAAACAACAGGACCAACTTCCCCATCATGTGCAGTGTTTTGTTCCATAACGTATGATATCTGTACAGCCACATGACTTAAGCACATTTTGTTAGCTCATTTATCCTGTTTTAATTAATTGTAAAAGAGCAACTATTGAAATTGAAAAACATATTGCTCTTTTACGTGTGGCATGCTAGCTGTCACCCTGTGCATGGTTTCCGTTCCTGTAGAAAGATCTTGGTTGAATAGGTTAAAGTATTTGAATATGCATCAAGATACAAGGGTCTCCAGTTTTTGCCTTTAAGTTTTCAGGGGTTGGAAGAGCTTTGTAGGGTTAATCATCTGGTTTGATTAAGATAGAATAACTTAAACAGTGCTGAACTGAAGCATACAGGGGACAGGCTGAAATCTGCAGTAGAGTTAGTTCTGCCCTGTGTATACTGTTATTCAGGACAGATACTCTTGTCCGACATAATTAAATCTTGATGGTAATTATTTTTGCTGATTCCTGGCAGACTGTTGTTAAAGATATGCTTATCCACTTTCAACCACACTATCTTATTAGAGTAAATGCATGTTGGTAATTATAAAGCAGCACATTTTAAATTTGGGGGTTTCTAAAAGTTCTTTTGAACAAAACAAAAAGAGAGAGGTAAAAATAGAAGATAACTTTTTAAAATGATCCTCTGTGATTCTAAAGCCTGAGGCAGCATAATGCATTCCATATGCAAAAAGTGGGATGGAGGAGGGAAAATATTGCATAAATATATAAATAAGCACATTCCATGGGAATGTGATGAATGTCAAGTACCACTTGACCCTTTTCTGTGCTGCTTTACAGAAATGATGTGTTTTTTGTAAAAAAAAAAAAAGATAATTCTTATATTTTAAAATCGTGAGGTTTTAAAAGACACACTGATCAGGTCTATTTGTGGATAACTTGTTATTTGAAGCAAGTATGGGACTTGATTGAGATGATGATTTTAGGGACTACACCAAGGGTGTCAAACTCGATTTCATTGAGCGCCACATCAGGGTTGTATTTGACCTCGAGGGATTGGGCTGAATGTGGCCACGGTGGGTATGGCCAGCTTGACAATACTTGTGTCAGGGGTGCCTGTGGTGGCCCGAGCGCTCTGCCAGCGAAAACAGGCTCCCAAGCTTTGTTTTCAACTGCAGTGGCTTCCTGCAACCCTCTGCCAGTGAAAACAGAGTTTGAAAAGGCAGCTTGTGGCTCTTCTGAGCTCTGTTTTTGCTGGCAGAGGCACCAAAGGCTGGTCCGCTGTTTCCAGGATGGCCCCATGGGTCAGATCTAACCACCCTGTTGGCTGGATCCGGCCCACAGGCCTTGATTTTGACACCCTTGGACTACACAATTTGCAACTGACTTGTACAACTGAAAATAAACACAAGCAATATAAGCACAAGAAGTCAGTTATGGATCATTAAGCTGTTGGTGATCCTGCAAAAGAAAGATCCATGCATCTAAGGGCTTGAAAGATTCTTCACTTTTATTGACTCTTGAACATGAATACTTCTATAACTGACATCATAATACTTTGTTTGATTAATAAAAAATATAGAAGTAACAGAATTCTTCACAATTTTCAGATGGAATACTACCCCTCAAGAATGAAAAAATATAGCATGGATTGGTGACAGTTCCAGGACCCTCCAGTGTTAAGTGTTGGCACAAGATCAAAAATGGATGCATTAAAAAAAGAGCATACATTTGAAAAAATTGCATAATAAATAACAGAATAATAGAATAGCAGAGTTGGAAGGGGCTTTAGAGTTCTTCTAGTTCAACCCCTCCTCAGGCATGAAATCTTACACTATTTCAGAGTGGTTGTTCTATCTCTTCGTAAAAACGTCTAGTGTTGGAGCACCCACAATGCCTAGAGGCAAGCCATTCCACTGATTAATTGTGCTAACTGTCAAGAAATTTCTTCTTAGTTCTAGGTTGTTTCTCTCCTTGGTTAGTTTCCATCCATTGCTTCTTGTACTGCTTTTAGTTGCTTGGGAGAATAGATTGACTCCCTCTTTGTGACTGCACCTTAGATACTGAAACACCGTTATCTAGTCCTTCTTTTCATTAAACTAGACATAATAATAACACAATATATACCTGTACATTAAGGTATATTGTGTACAGAACTCAATGTTAAAACAATACACATTTTCCTCCTTTTTCTAAAAGTACCAGACTTGGATAAAAAGGCATGATAAGTAAAAAGCTAATATGAACCAGACTCAGAATGTTTAGCAGCAAAATCAAGCTGAATTCATTTGCATTTTAGACCCTTAACATGGGCATGTGCTCCATTTTAAATGCGGCAATAGTGCAGTTAAATTGAATGTCTATATCCATATGAACCTTATAACTGTTTAAATATAAATTCAACATATATGGTGTATTCCTAATGAATAGAACACTACTTCAAGAATTTGAACATCATCTCATTGCCAAAACTAATGGTCTAAGATCTGACTCATTAGGATGATTTGCATACTCCTAGATCAGTGAAGTGGACGATCACTGTTAATAAATGTTGAACTTTGCCTCATCCGCTTAAACCAGCAGATCCTTTTTTTTCTGGAAAGTTTAAACAAGAAGTTGTATAATGTTCATGAGCCATATAAACATATGCAAAGAGACATTGTGTCTTTTTTTAACTCACTCATTTTATTTTAGTAAAAGAGGAACTAGACGGAACAGCAAAATTTAGAACATAGGTGGTATTTTTGTCCATATTCTCAACTGAAGATCATGGCCCAAGGAAGAAATAGCGTACTCGGTAAGAAAACTGCTAGCTCAAGGGATGATGTCATCAAGAAAGCTTTAAGGATTCCTATACCATGACCTATGTAATCTATGGGCTGTACTTCACAGGGATTGAGATGAATGTGTTTGAAAGACTTCATGCTAAAGTCAACAAGTATGATTTCAACTAAATCTAAAGTGTGGGTGGGAGACCAATACCTAGAACCACACTCAAGGCAGCAAACAAGGGACGAAGTAGTATGAATCAAGGTTTTCATGAATATTTAAGAAGACATTATGAAAGATCCAGTCTGGTTTAGTCACTGGGACAGGAGGCTTAGGCTTCCAAGTTTTGAGACTCCTAATGGAGTCCATCCTCAGGGAACTTATCTCTCATCAGAATGTGTGTCTGTCTCTCATGCTCTGGTAGAGAGAAGTTCCATGAGGATGGGCTCCAGCACAAATCTGAAAGCTTGAAAGCCTAAACCTCCAATCCCAGTGACCTTGGATCCTGGAACATTATCCTGGGACATGTATATTTGCCTTCATTCATGACAGTATGAAAGAGCTCAGATTCCTATATATTAATCAGAATATGGAGAATAAACAGAAATTTTGAAGCCTAGTATGAGGCAGGGGAAATTACATTTTTGGCAGTATGAAACTTAAAAATGAATACTTGAAGACCATGATTTATTCAGAAGAAATAAATACAACAAAAGGGAAGGAGGGCCCCTACATTAAGCATATACTATGACATTCATCCCTAATGCCACGTAACAGGCTGAGCTCCCCTTACTTGTCCCAGCTTCTGCCAACCTAGCAGTTCGAAAGCACATAAATAATGCAAGTAGAAAAATAGGGACCATTTTTGGTGGGAAGGTAACAGCATTCCATGTGCCTTTGGCATTTAGTCATGCTGGCCACATGATCATGGAGACATCTTCGGATAGCGCTGGCTGTTCGGCTTTGAAACGGAGATGAGCACTACCACCTAGAGTCAGGAATGACTAGCACATATGTGCGAGGGGAACCTTTACTATTATGACATTCATGACATCAAAGGTGAAAAGCTTGCATGTCCATGATAAATGATAGGTTTCTTCTTTACATTTACATTTCTAACATATATTTGAAATATCTTTATATATTTTGACAATTTATCTGGTGTTAAAAACAACAGTACATCATTTTATAAATTTTTTCTTTTAAATTACAGTTCAATGTAAATTTTAAACATTTCATTCACATATTTTCCTTTTGCTCAAGCATTATATTATATCTAACATTCTTTGCTCATTGTAATCCAATGCTTCACATACTTATTCTTTAATTTCAATTTCAATAGCACTTTATAAAACTTAGCAATCACGTTACCACACAGTAGATTTCCAATTCATTTTTTGGGAAAAGTCAAATCCATAACTTTGAAAATCTAATTTAAACCTTTTTCCAATTGTATTTGTAAACCAGTGACAAACATGCCCTTTTGATTCTAATTCTTATTTGGATTTGAGGGTAGGTACATCTTGATTAAAAAGTATTAATTGACCATTGGCCCACCAATCTGGCCTTGCCATTATTTCTTTTCTTTAAAAAGCTTCCTGTAGTGATACATAGAGAGGCATATTTTCAGAGAATCTTATTTTATATTTATTCTAAATCCTCAGAATGCCATTACAAAGTTATTATTGAAATCCACATTTATTTTAACCTTGTCATACCATAAGTAGGCATGCCATCGAAACCTTCATTCGTGACCCTCCAAAACTTCTTATTTTGGAGAGTCACCCACTCTTTCAGTCAGACCAAGCAGCTTTCTTTTACAGTCCATAACAATCATCTCCTTTTGTAGAATAGATTCGTTTAATCTCCATCTATAATTTGCATTTTTCTAAGTATGAAAAGAACTGGACTGTGGTCTGAAAAGGATTTAGATAAGTCATCAACTTTTAAAATATTTTTTGTGAGGCTTTTAGACATTCATATCAGATCAATTCTTGAGAATGGTGTATATCGTTGTGAAAAAAAAGTATATTCTTTTTTGCCTCCATGAATCTACCAATGCTAACTCCCCCTTCCTCTCAAAGAAAGTCTTTGGTGATTTATCCTAAGAATGTTTAGTCCCTTTGGTGGATGTTCTTTCCAAAGCTGAGGAAAACACTCCATTTCTGTCTTCCCAAATAAACCAATTTCCGTAAGAAAAAGGTAGCTAGTTGGTCCATAAGTTATTCAAAAATTTACTTTTATCATCATTTGGCACGTAATCTCATTACTATTGATTTTATTCCATTAAGATCTATTTCTGCAGTATGAATCTGCCATACTCATCTGATAATATTAACAGGGGCTTAAATTGAGGTTTTATATACAAGACAACTCCATTAGTTTTTTTTTTAATAGATCAGCTGATATGAATTTCTCTCCTAGTCTTTTATTTATTAGATATTTCTTGTCTAAAATTTCTTGCAAACATATTATATCAACCTTCAGTTTCCTCGGAATAGTGAAATATTTTTTTCCAGCCAGAGAGGGAATTTGCTCCATTAATATTACATGTTATATACTTATTCTCCATCTTTAAACAATGTAGCACGTTCCTGTGTAATCATCTCTGCAGCCTCTTTCTGTTTTTCAATATCTAGTATTTGAGGTTGATATACCTTGTCCATATCCCTTTCTTATGCAGGGCCCAAAAATAATTTATGTTTAATCATGAAATTCTTGCTTTTTCTATAGAATTCAATCTGAATCTTTATCTGTGATAAGTAAATATCATTCCTTCATGTTTGCACATGAAAGGTCATGTTTGGGACCTTTCTGTCCTTCAGAATGTCTGATAGGGAGGTATTTTCTGTTTCTCAAAAGTCTGACAGGAATTTCCTTCAAGACAATTATAAGTACATTTTCCATTTTTAATTTAAATTTAAAGTGGCAATCCAAAAACTTTACTGTGCTCAAAATGTCAGAAGTCAATGTTTTTCTTTCTTTTCCCCTACATTTTTTCCTCTTCCCTTTTTCCTCCCTTAAGTTCTCATTATTTTCATTTTTCTTTGTATTTTATAGTTTGATGAACTTTGAAAATGGGTGAAAATCCTGCCAAACTTTTCTAGATAAATATTAAGGGAAAAAGAAAAAAATACTACCTCTATTGTGAAAGTAAATGATAGGCTACTCAGCCAAGGAAAAATAATAAATAAAATCTTTGTAGATCAGAGAAATCTATATGTGCATGTTAGTAAAAGAAGTAATTTATTTCTGGATACTGATAGTTGCTATGCAAAACTTTGCCAGTTTTTGTGAAAAATGTTTTGGTCTAATTAAAAAGTTAACATTTATATAACTGACCTGGGATATATAATTACAAAGGAAAGGTGCAATTTCTTTGACTGATGTTACACAATTGTAGCAGGTAAAAGATGGATTCAGTTGCACCAAAAACACAAGGTTTGAATATCTGTAGAGACTTTATTAAATTTCCCTTTAAAACTGCTGATGGTAAGGAACTAAACTTGGTTCTGAAAAAGATTCTTTGATGGAATAGTGAAGTAAGTAATGTAAAATAATTAGCCAGATGCCATCTAGAATTTGAGATACTCTATTGTATTCAGTGTATCAGGCATTTTTATTTCTTCAGAAAATGGTAACAATGCCACAATGTGTCTACACCTACAAAGATCAGATTGTGCAAACCATGATATTCCTTTGATACTTATAGAAATGAAAATTGGACTTTGAAGAAACAAGATAGGAAGAGAATTGCTGCTTTTGAATCTGGAAGTTGAAGAAGATTCCTGAGAATATCATAGATAGCCAAGAAAAAAAAATGGATCATTGACTAATCAACCCACAATTCTCAATGGAGGCATAAATGTCCTGACTCAAATTATCCTATTTCAGGTACTTTATTTGAAGACACAGCTCTCTAGAAAAGAATCTAATGCTACAGAAGGTGGAAGGAAAGAGGAGAAAAGGACAATCAATAATAAGGTGGATGGATTTAGGTACAGTAGCTATGAATACAACATTGGAAGAGGTGAAAGACCAGGTTAGGGAAAAATCATCATGGAGAAAATCTATCTATATGGTTATTAAGAGTCAACAACAACTTGATGGCACCTAATGTTCTTACCTTAGTCTTCAGCTGACCAATCTTTAATCTCAGAATTGCATTGGGTACACATTAATGTATGAAACACTATTTTTGTGAATCTAATTTGCATCACTTCCAGTGATCTAAAATTAGGGTAAGCACCCATCTGATAATTATAAAACAACTGACTAAAGGTACAGGAGCAAATAGCCACAGAATGATAAGAATGAATTATTTTCCTTTCTTGGTGAAGAATCTTAGAATTTGTGAAGAGATTCTTTGAGCCTATGGAATCACAAAATCTATCTGTGTTTTCCATGAATATTACACTTTCCAGACAACACTACAGTAAGGTATTTAAAACTCCACATTTGCCCAATCTTCTGCTCTTCCTAGCATTTGCTTGTTTGTGGTATTTGGTTGTTTTTTTGTGTGTGTGTGTGTTTTGGTGTTTTTTTGACAGTCATCATTATACTCTTCTGAAATTAATTATCAGCTGGTCTTCCCTACAATATTGCACTATCTTCTGAGGGCTCATCTAAAGCCAACTGGAGTCCTTGAGATAATAGCTGCATTATCTGTATATAGCAGGAGTGTGGGTGTTTACATCTGTTGTTTTGGGAAGGTGGAAATTTGAATTGGAGTTTGCAAGTGAGTTCATATATCGGTTAAACACAGAAAGAGCTACAGTAAACTGTAACTTTTTACTCTCAAAGAAGATTTGATCTGATAATGAAGGTTACATTTTATTCTAATTCTGGAATCCTCTTACAGGTTTTGAATAAAAAAGATCAGACACCAGTTTATATGTGTGTCCCAGAGAGGTATCAAAATTAAATCAAATGTTGAGTTAAAATCAGCAAAGACAGGATTTAGGTTTACCACTATATTTTTCAGTCTTGTGACATTTAATAAAAGCATTATGTATAGTGGGAGAACCAGATCATGAGAAAAAGATAAACTATCTGACTTTGAACAAATTTGCCTGCTTTTAATGTTCATGCTACATAGCTCCTTCTAGGGCTGCCAAGTCTGTCCTCAAAATATCTTACTAACAAGATGAGAGTAGCAAAAAATTAATCCCTTTGTTTCCATTTATTTATTGATCTAGATACAGTATTTACAGCCCAGATACAATAGCCGTAACTTTTATTCCATGCAAATAGTTCTGCAGGCTACAGTGTGCACCATATTTGAAGGGAGCATTTGTTGTTAAAAGTTGAATATCACTCAAATCATCTGGGTCAATGCACAGCCACATTTCTGTTCGTGTCATTTCCTTGATGCAAAAGTTAACTGTAGTTTATCATAAACTATTTATTTGCTGGTGCATAAACTCATAGTAGCAGACTGTAAAGCTGTTTTTCCTTTAAAAATTGAGTATTCACATCTAAGAACATAGCAATATTTTCACGATACTAGCACATTTGCCAAGAGCAAATGTTTAAACAAAAGAACTTAGGAATCTTAATGAAACACCCTGAGGAGAATGTTTAAACTTTGCACTTAAGTTTGCTTTGTTTGCTAATCAGCTTCTATTTCTAGTAGTGAGTAGGAAGGGTAAGTTCAATATGTTAATAAGAAAAAAGTAATAATATTTAATTAATTCTGGCTGAGCACACATGGTTTAATATACTTGGCAATATCATTCAATCACATGGTATGATAATTTAATGGACTTTTTTATTTAAATTGCTGGCAAGTTTATGAAATTATAAAGCAAATAGGCCATGCCCTTCAGTGTAACTGACTGTATAAATGTGCTTTTACACTATACTGTTGGAAAATTAGCCACTCCTTATCAGAGAATAAGAAATTATCATTGTATTCTATAAGACAATAACAGAAATAAAATATTTCAAGAGGCATCAATGTAATAGTTGACTTTATTCTGACCTATGGATTTGATTTGATGGTTGACTATGGACTATATACCTAAAATCAAACAATAAATCATTATTTACTTGTTATTTTATGTGTAGATTGTTACTATTTATTACCTCACAATTTAAATATTTCATATTTAAAGAATCCTGTAATGGCAAGTAACAGGATTGCTGTCCTTATTTCTTCCTGAGCAGTAAAGCAACTAAAAAGCATTATAATAGGAAGAATGTGGGGCTGATACAAGATTGATGGCAGCATTCCAAATTGCTTGAGTACTCCATATGCATGAAAACATATATGGCTTAAAATAGGAAATACAACATTCAATGAGGCTGGAAAATTTAAAACATTTAAAACATTATAAAACCATCAAATTCTTATGAGGTCTTGTACAACATTCCCAAAACTCTGATGAACTACAAAAACAATGAACTCATATGCAGTTTGATTATCTTGATGTATTTAAAACAAATCTAGAACAAATCTGTCATACTGAAATTAATAATTTGTCTAAGCAGCATATACAATAGACAATATTTCAGAGATTTGCATGCTCAGCCTCCTTAATGTGTATGAATCTGCCTGGACCAACAAATGTATGTTCATATTGTTTAGCAGTTATCAGAAGACAAACTGTACAAATATGTAACCAAATAATCAAATATATCACCACACAAACCAGCAGGAGATCTCTTGCCATGAATTCTTTCCTTTTTGCTTCATTTTAGGATTGGGTTGGGCCTCAAACTTCAGCTGTAAAACTGAAAACAATGAATGTAAACCAAAAGCTTTCCAGTAGATATTACCCTACAGAACAAATGTATTTACTTATATTTCATACCTCTTAACTGCCTAACTCCCTCAGAGAGAGGGGCTATTGTTATTGAGAAGTTAGTATGGTCAATTATAGATTGTAGTAGTCCAGCTTTGGTGATAATGCAGATAAATGCTGGCTTTGTCAAGTTGAGAACACAGGAAATAATACTAAGCCAAAATATTATTTTTGAAAACAATGAAAATATGAGAAATTGTTCCATTAAGTTGCTACACAGTCTCTGAAATTAGTGTTGATCAAGCTTATTATTTGTCGGATTGCTAGATTGGGATAACCATTAGATGTCAGCATAAAAATACAGAGTACTTGATTATTTGCTACAGGCTAGTGATTGTCCAGGTTTTTTTCAGTTTTACTGAACTTATAATGCTACCTTCCTAAACACAAGCAGGAGTACCGTGCAATGTAAAATTAGAAAACCAGTTAATTTTTCAAGTTCAAATAGTTCATATTTTGCTTATTTTTTAGGGATAAAACTATCGTGTTTGCATTTCTTTCTTACTTTGTCTTGCTTCTGAATGAGTGAGAGGGTTATAAATAAATGTTGTTCAAGGAGGTGTATAAATAAATTGGCATAATTAGGTGTCATAATTAGGTGCCCATTGCTGTTCCAAATAATTTGCATAATTGTCAGTGCTAAAATGAAAATAATTGATTGTCAGGACTGCTTCTTCAGTTAGGCAGTGAGTTCCTTACTTTGTAGAGTTTGCCCTAACTACGTGTTTGAAAAATATTTCAATTTTCATAGTAAAATCACTACACATAAGTAGAAATTATTACTGTGAACTAGGAGGTAAAATCCATAGTTTCCAGTAAATTTTTGTATTTTCAACTTATTGCCAAAACATCTGCCAAGTGCTGAAGCTACTCAGCTGTCAAAACAGGATGAAATATTATTTTCCATTTTCTAATGTCCACCTGTGGAATTCAGATAATTTTTACCATTTTTAGTTTAATGCAAGATAATGCAAGTGCCAATGTTGTAACATTATTTAGAGTCCATTATATTGTCCAGACATAATGCATGACTCTACATCTCTTGTATTTAATTTTCATTTTGAGCCACGTGGTGAGGAAGTTTAAGATGGCAAAGTAAATGTCTTATACATTTTCAAGGCTGAGGATAAATTTGAAAGTGTTGTATTTTCACATCTATCCTCAGCCTTCAAAACCTCACTGGGTGACTTTAAGACATTTACTTTCTCATCTTAACTATGTTACAGAATTTCTCTTGAGCTTCTTTTATAATTCCTTACCATATCCCAGTATATGACATCAGCATTGAACATTTGGAGATATATCTCCATGTACCCCTTATCCCCAGAAACTCACTGGGTGATTTTGAGCCAGTCATTATCTCTCAGTCCATCCTATCCTGTCAGGTTTCTATGGGCATAAAGAGAAAGAGGTTCCTCATGGAAGGATGCCATGAACTTTTGGAGGAAAAGCGGGTGACATAAAATATCATACATAGTATGATCATTAAAGTTTTATTTGTTGTCCTTGTTTATCCTTAAATTTGTGGATGATTTTTGGTTTGTCAGCTCAATTTTGATACCTGGTACCAGGTATCAAAAGCCAGCATGGTGAGGCAGTTTAAGATCACAAAGTAAATGGCTTGAAGTCACCCAGAGAGGTTTGCATTCTACATTTTTCTAACCTTTCACTAAGATTTATCCTAACCAGAGCAGGACTTTTCATATCATATATGCACCGACATATAATTTGTACCCAGCAGAAATTATGCACAAAAAAGAGGTGCTGGTTGTGACCTTGCAAACATGATACACACTTCTTGTTTAAATATCTCACACACAAACACCTATGAAAACCTAAGAGGGAAACAGAAATAACATTTCAGAGTTTAATGTCGAGTTTGGAGATCCAGTCAGTAGCTGTCGTTGTTACGCAGAAGAAGTCCCTAAAACTTCCTGGATACCTTCTGTTAGAGCATTCCCTCACTATATAGGAGCCTGGATAGCTCTGCGGACAAGGCACTGTAATTTAACACCAGCTGTCTGCAATTAAAGTAAGTTCGAATCTTGCCAGGCTCAAGGTTGACTCAGCCTTCCATCCTTTCTAAGGTAGGTAAATTGAGGACCCAGTTTGTGGGGGCAATAAGCTGACTTTGTATAAAATATACAAAAGTATGAAGGCTATTGCTTAACGCACTGTAAGCTGCCCTGAGTCTCCGGAGAAGGGCGGCATATAAATCAAATTAAAATAAATAAAATAAAATAAAAAAATATGTTGGATAGTCTGTCGGGGGGGGGGGGTCGCAATCGCATTGTGCTGAAGATGTCTTTCCCCATTTATACAAGGAGTCGACACATACCCCATGAGTCATTCTAATTCTATTGTATGTCAGCCATATGTGTTGGGGTAGATTAAATCCTGGAGGTATACTATTAGGATTAATATGCTCAGAAATATCTTGGGGAGAATAGCTATTCCACGCTTCCATCCACTTTTGTGTGGTGTTCTGATAATCGGCTAGCAGCTTAAGCGCTGTCAAGAGTGGTGGGTTTTTTGACTTTAATCGGCATCTTAAGAGATCAGGGATGTAGCCATGAGTGGGTAGAGAGGAATTTAACAGGATCTTATTATACTCCCGAATGAGAGCTTCTTGTCGTCGTAAGTGCAGGGGAAATATGTGACTAAGAACTGGTAGCCAGTAACTAGGTGTAGATTTTATGCATCCAGTAATTAGCCTCATCGTATGGTTGAGTTGAACATCAATAAGTCCTGTATGTGAGCTGTTTATCCATACAGGTGCGCAGTATTCCACTGCAGAGTAGCAAAGCCCGAGGGCTGCACATCGAAGAGTTGGGGCTGAAGCTCCCCAAGTTGTTCCGCATAGTTTTTGTAGAATGTTATTTCTGCTGTTAACCTTGGCAGCCATATTCTGAATATGTTTTTTAAAAGACAGAGTCCTGTCTAAGGTGACCCCCAGGTATTTTGGTGTTGCCTCATATGGGAGCAGTTTGTTGTTTAGGTATACATTGAGTTCTCTTTGTGCCAATTGGTTGTTTAGGTGAAAACATGATGTAACTGTTTTACTTACACTTGGGATTAACCTCCATTGATGGAAGTATGTACTCAAAGTTGTAAGGTCGACTGTAAGTACGCCTTCTGTAGCTTCGATGTCCTTGTGGCTATATGCTAATGGCAGGTCATCAGCATAAGAGAACTTTGTTGATAGCGTGGGTGGCATATCGGAAATATATAAGTTAAATAGAGATGGGGCCAGCATGGAGCCCTGAGGGAGTCCATTATTCAGGTGTCTTTGCTTGCTGATTTTGTCACCCATGATGACTTGAAAGGTCCTTGCTGAAAGCATGTTATTTATTAGGTGGCCCATAGTCCTACAGGGGACAGCGTGGAGGAATTTGCTTAATAGGCCCTCCCTCCATACTGTATCGTATGCTGCTGTGAGATCCACAAATACAACAAATGTTTTCAATTTATTCTGATAGCTGCTTTCAATATGGCTTGTAAGACTAAGGACCTGATCAGCACAGCTCCAATAAGATCTAAACCCAGCCTGTTCAACCGGTATTTGTTCGTTAATTTTCTGTCCGATTCTGTTAAGTATCAACCTTTCAAGTAGTTTATAAAAGACACTTGACAGAGCAATGGGGCGATTTTCTGTCTTATTGCTTTCTTTTCAGGTTTTAATATGCTGATTACTTGGTTCTTTTAAATTCTGGAGGGAGTTTACTGGAAGTTAGAATATCTGTATAAAATTTTGCTAGCCATTCTCTTGTGTGAGGTCCAGAGTGGATGATAAGTTCTGGCATTACTCCATGAAAACCAGGAGATTTTCCAGCTTTGACATTCTTCAAGGCAGTGTCTATTTCAGCTGCTTGGAAGGGTCAACCGTATTCCTGGTTAGGCAATCCCAGAGTTTTTAGATGTTTTAGTTCTTTTTTCACTAGTTTAGTATGTTTCTTATCATGGGGTACTCTGGTTAAGTTGACAATTCGAGTTGCTACTTGATCTGGAGTAACCTCTTGTTGTTTACATTGAGCTGGTTGGTCTCCTCCCAGTTTTCTCAATAGGCTCCATGCCTTCCTGCTTGAGTGTTTAAAATCTAATCTAGATGTAGTTTGCTCCCATTTCTGCCTACGCGCCAAGTCAAGATTATGAAGAAGTTCATTGGCTATCTCAGCATAATCATTCTCTAAAAGTTTTTGGTACAGGTTTTCGCAAGTTTCATTCCATCCTGGGATATATTCCTTGTGGAAGCCACGTGGGATGGATTTTTTAGCCGATGACATAATTGCTCCAACAAAGCGATAGTAGTTGTTATTAATTGCCGGAATATGTCCTATTGTGTTCTCAAGGTCCATCGTGTACTTTTCCCAGTTAGACTTCTTTAGGTTCCACCTTGGTCGAGGTATAGATCTAATAATAGGTATCTTTATTCCTGTCTTAATGATGACGGATCTATGTTGGCTATGGGGGAACGTTGGTAGCACTTGTCGAGAGGCAGGTATAGGTTTGATATTATCTTGTGTAACAAAACATAGGTCTGGGTTATACTTTCTTCCATGCAGCTGATTTAAAAGTGCCTCGATTTTTAGCATCAAAAACTAGGTATAGATTGTTCTGCTCTGCCCATTCGCAGAGGGTCTTGCCATTACTATCATTAAGCATATATCTCCATTGAGTATGATGGCTATTAAAATCTCCTATGTAGATGCCCAGGTGTGGAATCCTTGGAAGAACTGTGTTAGTCCAGAAGATAGTAGGGGGCTTATAGATGTTCATGACTTGGGTATCTCCAATCTTAGTTGTGATAGCATAGATGTTATCCTCACTGCTTGTTTCCAGTAGAAATGCGTTTTCAATGTTATTACGCATTTGTTATCAGGCCATAAGTTTGATGAAAAATAGCGCCTAAGACGTCATATCCAGGTATTCTTCCTCTGCTTTTAAGCTGCTGTTCATTCTCAATGCGTGTTTCCTGGATCACAGCCAAATCAACTTAGTTTTCAAGTAGTAGTTTGGAGAGATGTTCGCATTTTGACCTACTACTGCCTTTGATGTTAAGTTGGCATATACATATTGAACTTCCAATATTCCAAATCATTTTAGCATTGGTATTTGTTATTTCTGTTATTTCTGCTGTTTCTGCTATTTTTTTGGTACTTAAAAGGTCCTTAAAAGGACTGTGGGATTGTGTGTGAAGCCAGGAGATCCTCTCGGATGTCTGGCTACCAGTTCGTCTGTTACTCATTTAGCACTACCCAGAAGACACGTGTGGCTTAAGCGTTGCCATGGATGCGAGTAATTTTGCCTCCCATAATGTCTAATAACTGATATGTAGCAAGTTTATTGGTCATCCTCCAGTTTCCTGCTACACTAAAAGCTATGAAAATCAACATCACAAATAATGTTTTTATTATTTTTTATTATCTACCCACAATGTGAGCATTTGCAATATTGAGAACAGCACTACCTTTAAGGTAGTGATATTCTCCATAAGACATCCTTTTACCTAAACCTTATTTCAAGAGATAGTATTATAAAATAACAAGATTGAGCAATTATGCAAGTCAATAGATAAAAACCATTCAGCTAGCTTGTATTGAAATTCATATCTATTTATACCTTTTTTCTCAAACCTAAGCCCAAGGCACCACAAAATGTCAAGCAAGAGGCATCTGTGTCCAAATATAATCAACTCAGGGCTATTTTAAAAAGTCCAGTTTTATAATTAATACATTCATATTGAATCCTATGATATAACATAAACACTCATTTTATTCATGACAGTTATGCCCTATGTACTATTAGACATAATCTCCAAATCTAACACTGTCATGACAAGCTCAGTTTGAATGAAAGGGTGTTTGTATATCTAGGTAATTTACAGAAGCAAAATTAAACTCTTTCTCAAATGCCTTTCTTGCTTACATATATCAAAAAAATTACCTCTTGTGCAAATGCACATCTTAATTGGAATAATCCACAAGATACTCCTGTGGCCTCTAATTAAAATAGAAAACAGAGAAAACATGTAGAGCATGACTTATGGAATTTTTTTTTACTACTCTCTGTAAAAGCAGTTGTCATAGGTGGCTCTAATATTTTCTTCAAGAAATGAAGTAGATGTTCTGCCTACTTCCTCATGTTCAAGTCTGCCTGCCTATATGTACATAGGCAACCTGGAAGCGCTCCGGATCATGTGACCATAAGGGGGCAGGGGCTTAGAAAGGAGCAGTCAGAATAATCCATGGGACTGTCCAATTGCTTCATAAGAATGCATTAGGAGATTCCACCTCTCCATTTTTATAGAATATTTTTTATAACCCTAAGAAACAAGACACATTTTGACCTTCTTTCTTTTTGCCAGCTTCTCCCACTGTACAAAATTTGATTCCATCCTGTTCCATTTTCAGAGATTTATTCTGCCAATGGATAGACTAAAAGAGATCCAGTTCTTTTACACAATTTATTTCCAGCATTTCAATGGTTGGAAGGAATAATAAAGCAAAATTTCCACAAATAGGTAGCAGTGTGCATTAGCAAGCGGCCCATCTTGGTCAATTTTTCACTTACAAGTTATAAATTCTCTCTGTTTGCTAAGTCAGC
Source organism: Pantherophis guttatus (assembly GCF_059756535.1). Lineage (NCBI taxonomy): Eukaryota > Metazoa > Chordata > Lepidosauria > Squamata > Colubridae > Pantherophis > Pantherophis guttatus. The sequence continues at coordinate 114,008,583 of NC_142066.1, forward strand.
CAATTTATATGCTTGCATATGTCAGGAGAATTGATAGCTTGTCTGTAAAAAATCTCTTGTGGAGCAGTTCAGTAGGTCCATATTTGTACAGCTCTCTGCAATCTCTCTTCCCACCCCACTCACACACACCAGTTTTTTCTTTTACCAAAATTATCTCAGGTGTAAACAGATCTATGAAGTTTTGCAAGGCTGATAACATGAGTGATATGAGTGATACAGCATTAGCCTGGATTTCTTATTTTCTCCAATATAGAATAAATTTTCTTAAACAATATTTTATTAAGTCAATCAGACTTTTTAACTTTTTCAAAGTTTAACAGTTCAAATTAATGTCAAAGAATATACATATGTCAACAAATTAATTGAATGGATGAAAAATTTAAATAAAAACTGACAACCCCAATATAATTAACAATATAAGAAAAAATAACATGTATAAAATAATTAATGATATAATTTAAATTAATATGACCAATATATTATATAAATGGAACCATCCTAGTTGATTTCAAGCCCTTATTCAAATATAAAGTGGATTATATAAATATTACTGGCAAAAAGCCACAGATAAAGAAATAAAATCAATGTAAAAAATGTGAGGTTAAAGAAACAAAGATGACACAGAACAGTAGGGATAAAGATTTGAAAATTAGTTTAATTTCAATCAATTCATTTGTTGGTGATATTATTTATGCCATGAAGTTTAAAGTATGATTTGTGATAAGTCAGTTGGGACATTGCTTGACTGAAAAAAAATTACATAAAAATTACAAAAGGTTGCAAAGTTCTTAATTTTTTTGCACTCAATTCCCATAGAACACAATATGGCATTGCCTTAGTCACAAAAGTAGAACAAAGTAGAAAATACAGCACCTATGTTTATTGCTGACTGAAACCCCCTGTAGACTTTTTGTATAAAACAGAAGAAGCAAATGTTTGATTTATTATGAATATATTACAGAAAGAAGAGAGCTAAATTGTAAACACAGAGCTTGAGAAAGGTAGCAAGTAGAAAATGTCATCATGAATTTTAGATCTAACCTTTTGTTTTCTGAAATCATAGCTTTTATGTCTGCTTATTTCTGCCAGCATTGCCTTCCACATTGAACCAAATTCTGATTTTATTATTAGTTAGGCAGTATATTTCTTGGTCCCCTTTCAGTTATGTAGTTTTAGAACAGAAGCCAGTGGTATTGAAGGCATTGATTTAAATGAAATTCAAGTATTTTTTAAATTTGTATTCCTTAATTTAGAACATTTAACTTGAAGTGGGAGATAGTTGTTTGGAATAAAGTATGCAATAAAATAAGTATCTAAATTGGGGTCAATCTAAACTCAGGGATAATGATGTTCCAAATAGCAGATAATATGGCAGAAAAAGTTCTGTGCCTGGATCCTATCAGATGGCATTCCTTAGTAGATGGGACTTGCAGTATGGTTCTCTTCTGGACATAATGGGACAACTGGATGTAACTGAAGAGAGACAGTCCCTCAAATAACCTAGTTCCATACCATGTAGGAGTTATTACCAGCCTCCTGAATTGGGTCAGGAAGCAATGCAGCTTGCAGAACTGTGGTGTATCAACATGCACTAATTGAGGGTTATGGGAAGTAGAATGATAGAAGATCACTGAAAAGGTAGGTGAATGAAATTAATGTGCGAGTAGGAATATCCTTAGGAGATTTTAAAGACAAGTAAAGATGTGAGCAATTATCTATACCTATGATGGAGAACTTATGGCACACGTGCCAGAAATGGCACACCAACCCATTTTTCCAGGCATGCGAGCTGTTGACCAACTCACTTGCAGCTGCGCATACACACGTGCCCCAGCTGGTGTTTGGGCCTCTGGTGTGCATGCGTACAATTCAGGGGACCCAGCTGGTCTTTGGAACTCCACTGCTCATGTGTGCACATTTGTGCATATGTGCAAGAGTACTGGTGTGCAGCATGGGTATGCACAGACAGCGTTCACACATGAAAACCATACACATGTGCAGATTGTGCAATTGCACACACAGCGCATATTGGGGGGCATGCGCAAAAGCTGTATGCATGCGCAGATGGTATAGTTGTGCACGCAGCACATGGGGAGGAACCATGCATTAGCACGGATGGCACGAGCATTCACAAAGCACGCAAAGCACGTACCTGTTCGGCACTTGGTGAGTAAAAGGTTCGCCACCACTGATCTATATTATCATCTAATCAACTATAATCTCTATAATACTGTTAATATATTCTCGTCTAATCTCCTGAGAACATTAAGAAGACTATCGAAAAGATGATAGTCTCAATATACACAAAACAGAGAGCAAGGATATTAGTCAATGGGGAATTAACAATTTTTTTTGAAATAAGTAGAGGAGTACGACAAGGATGCCCACTTTCATCACTACTTTTTATTCTAACGCTAGAAAATCTACTTAGAAGAATTAGACTCAATAAAAATATAAAAGGACTTAAGGTTAAAGGAGAAGAATACAAGGTTCAAGCATTTGCTGACGACCTTGTATTCTTCATAGAAGATCCATTAGAAATAGAACTAAAATTAACAGAAGAAATAGAGAAATTTGGTAAGGTGGCAGGTTTAAAAGTGAATAAGGATAAGACTAAAATATTAACTAAAAATTTAACAGCAAAACAAATAGAAGAATTAGAAAAACAATCAGGATTACAAGTAGTTAAGAGGGTAAAATATTTAGGTATCAATCTGACAACTAGGAATGTGGCTATAAAAGATAGTAATTATGGGGAGTTAGTACAACAAATTAAAAATGATTTAGAAAGATGGGGCAAACTAAACTTATCATTGCTAGGAAGAATTGGGGTGATTAAGATGAATATACTCCCAAGGCTCCTCTATTTATTTCAAACTATTCCAGTTAAATTAGAGAAAAACTTTTTTACAAATTTGAACAAAATAACATCAAAATTTGTATGGGAGGGGAAAAAACCAAGAATAAATTTAAATATATTACAGGATGATAGATCTAGAGTGGGTTTTGGCCTACCAGCGTGGGAAAAATATTATAAGGCAACGAGTTTAACATGGATTAAGGAGTGGGTCAATTTGGAGAACTACAGACTATTAAAATTGGAAGGTCACAATTTGTTAAAGGGGTGGCATGCCTATTTGTGGAATGCCGGGAACAAAACCTATAAACATTTTAAAGACCACATAATAAGAAATTCACTGATTGGCATTTGGTTCGAAATTAAAAACAAACATTATATGCAGGTTCCCAGCTGGATATCTGCATTGGAGGCGGCAATACATCTCAACACATTAGAACCCCATAAGTTATTCAGATATAAAGAAGTACTGGATCCCCAAGGAAGATTAAAAACACGGCAGGAACTCAGGGAACAAGGCATAGAAATAGATTGGTGGCCCTACATACAAATACAAACTAGATATAATAAAGACAATGAGGAAGGAGGAATTGAAATAAATCCCAACCGACTAGACAAACTATTAGAAGCCAAAGATGGAAATTCGATTTCAAAGATTTATAAATACTTATTAGAGTTTGACCTAGCTGAAAATCTAGTCAAAGGATAAATTATAGCTTGGGCAAGGAATATTGGCAAAAATATACAATTGGAAGAATGTGAAAGAGTATGGGAAACCAACTATAAAATAACAAAATCTGTAGCATACAAGGAGAACCACTACAAGATGTGGTACAGATGGTACCTAGCCCCTGCGAGATTAGCAAAGATGTATGCAAACCTTAATCCAATGTGCTGGAAATGCAAACAAGCACAGGGAACCTTCTTTCATGTCTGGTGGCTTTGCCCAAAAATTAAGAAATATTGGATAAAAATAAAAATTTGGATATCAGAAATAATTGCGGAGGATATTGAGTTAGAACCAGAAATTTTTTTGTTAGGAATGATTAAACAAAACATTAGAAAGGAAAAAAAAAGTACCTAATATTACATATAATTACGGCAGCTAGGTTAGCCCTAGCACAAGTTTGGAAAACAGATCAATTGCCATCGGAGCAGCAAATAATTCAAAAAATTTACACATGTGCAGAAATGGATAGACTAACATTGAAATTGAAAGATAAGGAAGACTCAAAGTATTTTAAGATATGGGACAGTTGGTATGAGTGGATAAACCAATGGAAAAGAAAGTAAAGTCAAAATTTAGTATGGAATTAAAAGTAATAATTATACACCATCATTAAGGGGAAAAAAGGGAAAATTAGGTTTGTATATATGTGTACTTATATACATTATATATACTTTGTTTGTTGTTTGTTGATATAGTTGTTTATATTTTAAGGTTGTGAATGTTTTATATAATTTTATTCTTTTTTAAATTTAATAAAGTTTTTTTTTAAAAAAAAGAGTTTTTCTGTGTGTTATGTTGAGACAATTTAGTTGTAACCAAAAATATCATGACCCATAAGCCTGAAGCCTACTAAGAAAACTGGAAGCGGCTAGACAACCTGCTCGACAAACATCCAGTATAACTGCTGACCAAGTAGCCTCCCGAGTTGTCTCCCTCTCTAAAGCCCCAAGGGTGAAAAAGCACTCAACTACTATCAAGAAAGCGCTTTCAGCCTTTCAACAATTGGCTCCATCACAATCTGAATTCACCTACCCTTTCTCTGTGGATGAAATCAACACAGTCATCAACAGTCTAAAGTCCAGCAAAGCACCAGGTTTTGATGGTATCCACCCTGAATTTCTAATTCATTCTGGGAGACTAACAAGGAATTGGCTCAGCAAATTATTTTGAAACATACTTTCTAGCAGACACCTCTCACCAGAATTCAAAAAAGCCAAAGTAATACCACTTCTGAAACCTGGCAACCACAAAACAGAATAGAAAGCTACTGCCCCATTGCCCTTTTGAGCTGATGTTACAAATTTCTGGAGAAACTTATCATAAAAAGAATTGGACCCACAATACATACATTTCTGCCCATGGAACAAGCCGGCTTTCATCATAATCACAGTTGTGTTGATCAGGTGCTGAGCCTAACAGGACATATCGAGAGTGGTTTCCAGCAAGGCTTAAAAACCACAGCTGTGTTCTTCAACCTTACTGTAGCATACAATACCGTGTGGAAGAAGGGTCTGCTTTACAAATTTAGTCACATCATCCCCTGTAAAATCCTCTATCACCTAATAAACAACATGCTCAGCGATAGATCCTTTCAGTTCATTATGGGGGACAATGTTAGCAAGTTAAGAAGACTCAACAACAGCCTTCCACAAGGTTCTGTACTGGCTTCCACATTGTTCAATCTTTATATCTCAGATATACCAACTACAAGGGGATGTAAATTTGGATATGCAGATGACCTGGCCCTTGCAGCGCAAGATAAAATCTTGGAAGTATTGGACTTCCTCCTCTCTGAGGACATGAAATCCCTGGGAAAATTCTTTGCTGACTGGAGATTCATACCCATTGTCAGCAAAACAGTGACCACCTGTTTCCATCTCAACAACAAACACCAATGCCACCCCAAAAGCCTCCCTGAATAACAACCTACTCCCTTATGTTCCTCACCCCAAATACCTCAGAGAAACTTTGAATCGGACTCTCTCCTAAAAGAAACACTTAAAGAACATGTCCGCTAAAATCAATATCAGGAACAACTTACTCCAGAAACTAAGAGAATTAAGATGGGGAGCCTCAGCCTCTACTCTCAGATATCAGCACTAGGGTTGGTCTACTCCACAGCTGAATACTGTGCCCCTGCTTGGCTTAATAGCTGCCACACTAGCAAGATCAATGTTAGACTAAATGATACAATGAGGATCATAAGCGGTTGCATAAAATCTACTCCTACTTGCTGGCTCCCCATCTTGAACCACATTGCACCACCAGCTCTATGAAGGCAGGAAGTCTTAGTGAAGGAGTACAAGAAAATTATGAGAAACCCACTTCTTCCTGTGCATACTGATCTTCCTCATCTATCAATTGACAGGCTTCAATCCAGGAAGCCCTCTCTGGCACTAGCTCAACAGCTGTCTAACAACATTAACACACAGTGGAAAGCTAAATGGGCTGCTGAACGCCCAGATACAGGCAGTTACATAGATGACCCTACACAAAAGGTGCCAGGTTTTGACCTTCCTCGCCAGCATTGGTCAACTCTGAACAGGTTCCGTACCCAATGAGTCTGCCAGGACTCATTGTTTAAGTGGGGTCTTGTCTCTACCCCTCAGTGTGACTGTGGTGTTCCTCAGCAAAATATCCATCACATTGTGTCCGAATGCCCATCAAGAGTTTACACCGGCCCAATGTCTGATTTTTTCAACATAGACAACCCTGTCCTTGAATGGCTGGGTGGACTGGACATTAACATTTGAACTACTATAAGTCCATGTATTTGCCATACGCTAAATAAATAAATGACCCATCACATAAAAATTCTTAATCAGAAAAACATGCATTGAAGTCTACAAAATGATAACTCATTTGTTGAAGTTATGACAAGATGAAATGCTGTCTGAGGGATTTTAATTTTCCACTCTGAAATACAGTGTCTATCAAAGCACTTTCATAGATGCTTTCAATTCACTCTCTTGTATTGACTCATTTTCTCCAAAGAGCATTGCTATCAAACCCTTTGATTATTGGAAGGTTATTTTCAGCTGCATTAGCACCTCTACAGTGCTTATCAAGTATGATGGACAATTCATATCAGGGATACTGCTGTCATTCAAGCTAGAAGGTTTTTGAAGATGGCTGATCTTTTCCATTCTATAGGTTTTTTTAAAAAAGTTAGGATAAATTGGATTGTTGTACTCTTAAATGCAGATTGAGAGCTAAAGGCGGGGGAAATTAATATGCTTTATCCCAACATTTTCTCTTAACATGCAGTTGCAAGCTTTAAAAGTCCTGTTTAAGTATCTCTTTTTAAAAGATAAATACCTATTAAGTAATGTATATGCACAAGCTGAAATGTTAAATGGTTTGTTGAAACCTATTAGAATACACAAGATGATAAACATAAATTATAGCTAATATACTGCACCAGTGATTTTTAAACATAAAAATTACTGACACTGTAAAAACACACTTGAGTCATCGTAGCAGCATAATAGCACTAATCCATGTTTATTCAACCGTGCACTTTTCAAAAACAACACAAACCTCTAATAAATGCTTTGGCTTCACCTTGACAACTTATATGGGTTATTGCCTCGTTCATGCCTGGATAACCATGTGTTATGACTTAAATGTTCTTTAATATCAATTTATGCCTTGAAGAAAAAAGATTGAATAACATAGTGTACATATGGTTCAATTTATTACCGCAAAACAATCATTTTAGTCGGAAGATATTTTCTCTTGGTATGTATCACAGAAATCTTATTCATAGAACTCCCAATAAACCAGATTTTTTATGTTACAATAAATGAAACTAAGCCAGCTAATTGTTCCTGAGATTCTAAATAGATGAATCTAGATATTGCTATTGCCAATCAAGAAATAAACACATTTAACACTTGTCATTCTGGACTCTAATACCTCTTATCGTGTTTACATTACCTGATTAAGTACTTCATAGAATATAATTTTTAAAAAGTAACTAAGAGGAAATTTTAGGTTGCCAGTGCTATGGGAAAAACTGACAAATAAGGAACAGAGTAGAACCAGGTTTTCACAACAGCAAACCATAGAACCTGATTCACAGGTTCTATTAAATATATTTTTTTCATTTCCATATAATAATATGTAACAACAGTTTGCTACTTCATTTTATTGACTTCACTAATACACAACAGACTTTCACAAATGAAACTCTGTGGATAAGAATGTCATTTGTAAAGTCTGTTTTGTATTAGTGAAGTCAATAAAATGAACTAGCAAACTGTTATATATTATTATATGAAAATGCAATAAAATGTAGAGTTGCAGCACATGAAATCACACCGAATAAAGAAAAAAATAATCTCCATGGAGTATTTCAAATATATGAAAGGAATATACTTCATTTTACCCTGAACATTAGTATATTATAATCTTTTTTTAAAAATACTTCATATTTATTTCATAGTCTGATGATAAATTTTCAATAAATAAGACAAATGTGTAGGCAATGATATGCAAAAGGTTTTGCCATTAAAACTTATGCTGACTCAAAAATTCTACTATAACATAAGCATAAGCATAATCAGTTTCATTATAAGGATGAAACTGTCTGGCTCCATGTTTTGCTAAACGTTATTATTATAGTGCATCACAAATTCTGTAAATGCTAAAAAAAATGCTCTTTAATTATCAGTGCCTCTTTTATTTAGAAGGGCCTTTTGATATGCTTGTCTAAAAATGTATTCTTGCTTTACTGCCTATTGAAAGGTGAACTCTGAAAGTTTGATGGAGGAAATAGTTGAGTATGAATTTCCCCCCTCCTCCCAAGAAACAAAAAAAAAAAATCAACATTCAGCATCTTTATTTGTTTTTTCTAATTTAGTTTAGTCTTCCCTGAAGCTATTTATTGATTCTAAAGCAGAATGTGTACATTTGCATAAAAATCCATGCATTGATTACATATATTAATTGATTGGCACACACCTGAATGATAAGTAATTTTAACTTTGCTAGCTTTTGTCTATCAATTGATTTCATGCCACTGCACTTTCTTCTTATTTCACCCTATGCATATCTGCCCTACTTCATGATTCTCAATTCTATTTTCTAAGACTAAGTTGTTCACTGAGTAATACAAAAACTTTGTTTTTAAACTCAGGGTCCCTTAAATCATGGTTTAGTCATCATTCCCATCTATGACATACGAATAAAGCCTTGACAAGTTCATGTCAATAATAATAGCACCTGCATCAGAGGACATCTCTCTGCAATGATGAAATCAATTCCCAATATTTTTATGGGCATTTTTCTTCCATTTAACCTAGGCAATATCCCTTAAAAACATGTAGTCTTCCAGACATTGCTGAAATTCAATATGGCCAACATTCAGGAATAGTATAAATTACAGCCCTTCATGGTTTGGAAAGAGGGCCAGGTTCTTCTAAGAGCCGTTTCAGTTGCAGGCCTTTTAGAAATCCATATTTATGTTATTCATCTTCCTTTCATAATGTTATTGGGACTAGATGATTAAACTACTATCAGTCACTATTTTTTAAGGTGACTTATCTCACAAGATATTTGTGAGAATAAAATAAGGAGATTCACACTGACTTCAAGAAATCAATGCCAGAATATAAATTAAGCTAATAAAAAGTTTATTAAACTTTTAATAAAAATAAAATATAATTTTTTTGCACAGAAACATAAGCTTTACTTTCAACTTTCTATTGTCATTTCAGATGAGTTTAAAGTTTTAAAACAAAATGTTGTATTAATGGGAAAGGCATAAATGGTCCTTTGTTATGTATACAATGAAAACTCAAAATTGTTTTTTTCCCTGTTGTGTGAACAATAACCAATTGCATTTAAAATGTACTCTGAGACATACTCTTCGATCATGGAGTGCCTTTGTGAGAAATGATTCATTTGAGTTTTCAAGAATGCCTTCCAGATCTGTTAACTTGGGTTGTAAGATTAAGATTTGCTAAATGATCCTGCTGGAGAAGATCTTAATAGCTGTAGCAAAATAGCAAAACAAATATTCTGCTTTTTGGAGGCAAATATTTCTTCCAATGGAAAGAACTATTGTGGAATCAAGCTGTAGTGCTTGATTGTTATGACATCACATTTTGTATGAAGAAGCTAAAAGTATAGGTTTTTCATTTATTATTTAAAATATTTGTATGGCTACCCATATTAGAACACAATTTGGGGCAGTTCATAGCAACAATAAAACCTAGAACCAATAGAAATCCTAAAATAGAAAAAAATAAGAATGTGGTGCTTTAGCAATCTTTCTTGGATACCTTCAACAAAACTCATCCTATCCCAGGGTTGAGGCAAGAGCCAAATCTTCATAGCTTTCCAGAAAGCTAAATGAAAGGAGAGACTGTGGATTCCCTGGGAAAGTGTGTTCCAACAGGGCAGGGGCACTACAGAAAAGGGACACTTCCTAAACCCCATTAGACCCCCATTAAGGGAAGGGGTCTGGAGCATACCCACTTTTTTTCTGAGACAAACCAATTTGTAGAGAAGATCTAGGAAAAATGGAATTCTGAATAAAATGGCAGCATGTACTGGAGAAACAAAATGAAAAAAAGACTCAGTCAGGCTGCTCAAGAACCTCACAGATGTAAAAACTGAAAAAGATAGGTGAGAATGCACAACAAATATAAATAGCTCACTCTTTGTATATGATAGTTTGGTATATCAGTGTACATCTCTCCTGTCCAACTCACCTTTTAGCTTTGTATGCAGGCAATACTAAATTCAATTATTGATTTCAATCTTATTAGTAAAAATAATTTTCAGATGGAAAAAGAAGCTCACAATATCAACTGGAACAATATGTATTATTTTCTTAAGTTGTATTTTACCACTCACTGAAGAACATCTACATTTTCAAATCCCACACAAAAAATCACAGTGGGAATATCTTCTTAGCATATTTTTCTAATTAAATTAGCATCCTCTAAACTGATAAATAAAGTATAAAGAATATAGAAAAAGTTATTCTGGAGATTATATACTTTGAAGAAAAAATTAATAGCCAGACAACTGAACTCCTTAAAATAATGGGTTATAATGGAAATGCTGATGTAGCCTTAATTATAACACAACAGTGTTATAAGAAAAATACTGTTCCATACCATATAATGAAGCAAGATTGCAAATTCTTTTGAACAGCTGCAAAGGTGGTATGAGGGATAAAAGATAGTGTGTGCTGTTGGCATATTTCCTTTCATCCAAATCTAATTATAACATACTTTATGAAAAGAAAAAGAGAGAAAAAGAAAAATACATGCTAACTGTAGACAATAGTAATTCCAGTATAATTCCAGTGTAAAGTAAGATTGAAACATATTATTTGTTAAGTACAACTAACACCATCCTAAGTTTCATTATTTCTCTCTCCCACCCCCTCTCTGTGAGTGTGGAGAGAGACAGAGAGGGAGAGAAGGAAGGAGGGAAGAGGGAAGGAGGGAAGAAGAGAAAGGGTGTGTGTGTAAATATTGCTCATTTTCTTCACTCTGATTAATGGTAGTTAGGCCCAGTTCTTAATAATATGTTTACGATGTGTTTAGGATGTGTTTCTTTCAGAGGTTAACAGTGGAGACACTGTTACTACTACTGCTCATTAATATTATCATAATCAAAAAGAGAATATCTTTGGAAGTAAATATTCATAGCAGCACATTAATTCTTTCCAGGAATTAAGAGAGACCCTATGTTCCATCTAGCTCTCATACCCATCACATCTTGACTAAAATGCTCATAACAAGCTGTTTATTTCCTTCATACACATACACACAAAATCAGAATAAGGCTTTTCTTTCCTACTGTTACCAAACACACATCACAGAAAAGGCCTTCTCTAACACATGTTTATTTGAAATGAATGTTGTCTGAGAATGTCAATCATATATAAGGAAGAAAATGTTTTGATGAATTTAGCCTAAGACGTACAAATTATTTTCTAAATTTTCTAATGCTCAAGAGGGGAAATGTATAGAAGAATACATGTAAAATTGTAATCCTACAGTAGAATAAAAATCTGATCTAACATTTAAGCTAAAAAAACCAAACAAACAGACAACACATCATGCAACACAAGTAACCCGTCTCTGAGTTGTGGCTTTTTCCCTTTGTAATAGCAGACATATGAGATCAGGACCATGGAGCATATGAAGAATATTAACTTTTTGTTATTGCATTATGACTTTCTAAAGATGGACACACAAGAATTTATCTTAGCAATATCTTAATAAAAACAATAGTTTTTCTTAGTAAAAATTGAGCTAACCTATAATATCTATATTATATTTTTGTCTGATAATTTTTCAGACAATTTTTGAGATAAGAGGTAGGTTTTTTTCCTGGAATCTTACAAAAAGAAAAGTCATATGGAAGATGAAATTTATTTATTTATTTATTTATTTATTTATTTATTTATTTATTTATTTATTTATTTATTTAATTAGATTTCTATACCGCCCTACTCCCGAAGGACTCAGGGTGGTGCACAGCCAAACAATAAAAAACACATACATACAAAATTTAAAAATAGAATAAAATCAAATTAAATAATTTTGGCCCCGACAAATTTTAAACCCCAAACTTTTAAAACCAAATTAAAATTGAATATATAAAATACTAAAAGATATTTAAAATTTTAAAAATCTTTTATAAAAGAGGGGGAAGGCCAGCCTGGTGAAATAGTAAGGTCTTTAAGACGCGGCGGAAGGTGCACAGATCCGGGATCCTCCGTATCTCTGGGGGGAGCTCGTTCCAGATAGTAGGTGCCCCCACAGAGAAGGCTCTCCCCCTGGGGGCCGCCAGTCGGCATTGTTTGGCTGACGGCACCCGGAGGAGCCCATCTCTATGGGAGCGTACCGGCCGGTGGGAGGCTATTGGTGGTAGTAGGCGGTCCCGCAAGTACCCAGGTCCTAAGCCATGGTATATATAATGATTGAATCTTTTATTTTAAAAATGTTTCTTGATTTGCAAAGCAGATAATATAATTCTGATGAATGGATTTATGCAGGAACTACAAAGGATCAGACACAATGCATTTCCTTCTCTTCCTGCTGACCTAATGATTCCATCTCATCCTTGAAATGATTCCTCTAGTGAATCTTGTAAAGAAACAAGCTACCTGGTCCTTTAATCCTACTAACATTTTAAAAAAGAGATCCAAATTAGTTTTGCTCATACCAGATGTTTTCTATGCAACAGGGGATAACTCTCCAGAGGTTGAAATAAATCAGGTAAACTCAGCTCTTCCCTTTGGAAAGCTGCATAATTTACAGAATCCAATGTTTTGTTTTCTTTTAAAGTTGTCATTTAAAACATTTTTGCTTCCTGATATGCAAATAAGTGGATGGCTTTTTGTAAGTTTTATTTTTATAATAACTCTGCCTCTTAAAGTTGTATTAATGATGAAGTAAGATAATTCATTACAGGATATTCAAAAATCCTTATAGGCAACCTGGGCACAAATGTGATCAGTAAATAAAATTGTTACCTTACACTGTATAGGTAATATTCTCTAATTTTAACATTCAGATTAAATCAGGGAAAACATACTTCATGCTAATAAATCTATATAGTTCCCTCCACCAAAGAAAATAATAGGGGGCCAGTATATCATAGTGAGCAACAGCAGCAGTTTTGCTAATTTTGGGGGAAAAAACAAGCAGGATTGAATATGATTAGGACTTGGATGAGAAACTACAAGGTAATCCCAGAATTGTCAGTCAGTCTGATAAATCAAAATATCATTCCAAAATGAAATTCAGTGTGATAAAAGTAAGGTTTTACACTTAGGAAAGAAAAACCAAATGCACAGAATAGCACATAGAATAGATACTATCCTGGAATCAATAGTATTAACTGTGAGAGGAGTCTAGGACTACTAGTGGATAACCACTTAAATATGACCCAGTGGTTTCCTGCAGCTTTCAAAAAAAGCCAATACAGTCCTAGGCTGCATTAACAAAAGGATAAATCAAGATCACATGAAGTGTTAGTGTTATTTTATAATGCCTTGGTAAGTTCATACTTGGAATATTGCATCCAGTCTTAGTTGGCACTATATCAAAAAGATGTTGAGCTTTAGAAAAAATGCTGAGAAGAGCAACAAAAGTGATTTAGGGGAGATTGAGGAGAATAATTGGTAGAGGAAGCATGTGGTAGAACAAACATAACCAAAACCATCCTATACTCTATTACAAGTCCTCAGTTAATTGCATAAGTGAATGGGGCTATGTTCTATCTATTGGTTATAATTTAGAAATGTGCATGAATTCCATATTGTGGATTCCACAAATCACAATTAAACAAGCCAAGGCCTGAAGGTGTGAACTCACCTTCAAAATTCATTGCTAAAAACCAGTAAGGGGTTGTTAGTGGTGTGGCTGATGAATCTTACATAGCATGTAGACTTTTCAAAGCAGTCAATAAAAATCTCCAGTTTTTTTTCTACTAAATGATTTTTTTAAAAAAAATATTCTTATACCACTGGGAGGTTTGGAAGAGGAACAAGGATTACAAAGGGTTTGCCAATAGCAATCATTCTTGTGACATTCCACTAGAAACGTTTTTACCTGGAAGGGTAGAATCCCCAGCCTCCATCTCCCCTCCCGAAGTTTTAATACATTAATTACTTAGCACATCTGTTTTTTAAAGAGGAACTATGGTCTTTATTTGTTCATTTACAGTGAAAAATATCACACTGAGATTTCAAGTATCCTAGCAATTAGTAAAATGGGAAAAGGATGCTTCTCCAGAATGTTCAGGGACATTGTACTTCATAACTCATTAATTGATATTACAATTAATATAACTTCAGTTGTGTTTGTATCCTTAAGAATATCAACAACCACCATTATATAATGTATGTTTTCAATCTATTTCACACAGCTTTTATTATTTTTTAATTAAAATAGTTTATGAATTCCCTGTAAAGTGGTCCTCCAATTGCAAAGATGTAAGACTTTGGAATTCTTTTCACTAATAAATATCTTTGTTAACACTGAAAAGAGAATGCCATTTGCTGTTACCATAATGACACACAGTACACTTTCCTTACAACACAAATATGAGAGAATGCAGCTAGATATTTATAGATGAAATATGTGAATATCTCAATACATTAAAAAATTTAGAAGTTCTTTGAGAGATATATGCTTTGGATTAAATTTGTAGGGGAAAGAAAATAATTTAAAGAAAGAAAACTAAGAATAAGGTATAATTTATTCTTCTTTGAATATGATAAATGAATAGTCGGGGATTCTGCTTCAGAAGGCACATTGAAAAGAATGGCCTACACTTAGTGATCTGCAAATGGATCTCTTTTCCTTTCATATATACACTCAACCATACCTTCACCCATTGTATGCATGCATGAATGCTTTGGAAGATTTAGAAAAGCACTTCAGTCATCATGCATCTGATGCAAAAATGGCAGTTTGTAGAGAGTGCTGGAGGCAGAAAAAGAGACTCATTGTGTGGAGAGTCATTTTAATGAAAGAAAAGGAACACAATAGGAGCAATTTTTTAAAATTTGGGATGAGAAATCCATCATATTTTTCTGAGCTACTCTGTTAAACAAATAAATCCTGGAATCCCTGGGTTTCTGAAGGCATATCAGTGATGTGGTAACATTACCAAAGGATGGAATCTCAGTTTTTGATCCTCTTTCTAGGAATTCCCAAGATTAGATATGGAATCTTCAAAACAAGCATATTAAGCTTAGTAGAAATTTAGTGTTATTATTTTAACTTTATTTTAATTAAAAGATGCCATGGGACCCAAATCACAATTTGTAGAGTACAAATTACCCACCTTATGTCGTAATATTTCCCAGCTACAGTTGCTGAGAAATAAAAGACAGCAAGATTTTTTTTTTATTTGATTTATATGCTGCCCTTCTCCGGAGACTCAGGGCAGCTTACAATGCATAAAGCAATAGCCTTCACACTTTTGTATATTTTATACAAAGTCAGCTTATTGCCCCCACAATCTGGGTCCTCATTTTACCTAACTTAGAAAGGATGGAAGGCTAAGTCAACCTTGAGCCTGGTGACATTTGAACTTGCAATAATTGCAGGCAGCTGATGTTAATAACAGTGCTTTAGTCTACTGCACCACCAGGCTCATTATAATGTTGGGGTTGCATAGTAGAAGTATAAATCAGTTAAGAAGCATCCAGCCAATTTATAGATCCAACTTAGGTTCTTCCATGGGTAAATAAAGAAATAATTGATTGGTAAAAGGTGTCTGGAGCCCCTGTCAGCTGGATATCTTTAGGATGCTATATTTAAGGCACCAGATTAGAAATTGGCACTCCATGAGTTCTATTCAGCTTTAGGTCTAAAGCCAGCTGGGTGACTGGGATCAGTTAATCTCTCTCAACCCTAGGAAGCAGCAATAGCAAATCATTTTGCCATTATATTATTATTTATCCTTATTGTCTTCTTTACTCCCCCACCTTTTATTGGTACTATTATTATTCAGATTGTTATTATTCTGTTGCTTTGCATGTACATTGAGAGCTCCTGTACTGGAGACAAATTCCTTGTGTCTAATCACAGTTGGCCATGTAAAGTATTCAATTTCTGAAATCCTGCCAAGAAAACTGAAAGGACTTGTCCAGGCAGTCAATACTGACTTGAAGTCATTTCCCTCCCCCCAAATAGCAGTTGGCTATTTGCAATAGATAGTGAGGTCAAAGGAATAGCTTGGTTCTATTCTTTGGCTCCTTATCTCCCCCATGCTCACCTCCCAGGCATCTACCTCTAGCTGTTTCAAGATGAGAAAGAACAGCACACATTGTTTGGATCTTTCTTTCCCTGAGCCATTACCTTTTAACAAGGATTCTAACTTTTAAGAGTGGAACCATTAAGTAGTCCCTTACTTAGATCAACTGAAAGTTTATGGGAAAATTTGCAAACCTCCGGGTTATCACAAAGTATGATAAATAAAAGTCAACAAGAGGAAGCAAAGAGAAGCAAGAAGGGGAGCTGGTTGAAGCTCTGATTGTATTTCTCTGCAGGAGCAATTAATAGCTCAAGTCCCAGTACTTTGTTTTGTGGTCCTTAGAACTCCTGAATCGTGGTGAATTACAACCACATATTTCCTATCAATTCTTTTTATGAAAAATTAAAAAAAAGAGATGTATTAATCCTCCAACAGGATTGAAGCATTTGTCAAGATCAAAAGTATTCCATAATACCAAAAGGAAAGAGATTCTAGATCAATGTTTTCCAAACTTGACAACTTTAAGCTGTATGGACTTGTTAGCTAAATTAGGAATAAGTTAGGAATAAATATTAAATATTTTAAAATAAGTTAGGATTTCTGGGAGTTGTAATCCACACTTAAAGTCCATACATCATTTTAAAAAAGTTGGTTGGGTGGAGAAATAAAGAACTTTAATTTTCTCAATATTCTTTAACATATAATATAAAAGACTGGGGAGGGCTTTGAAGTGATATATTTAGTAATTTGCCTCCTAATTTTCAAGTTGACTTTTAAAAAGCAGATATTCGAGTTTGAAGTAGAGGAACATTTCACAGGCTGGATAATCTTCATATACCAATTATTAAAACAACACCTATAATAATACTAGTTTTAAAATCCATTTATTGTACCAGATGTGACATCAACCTTAATTAATAATGTAATTAATAATGTAATTATTAATTAAGATTGATGTCATTGGAGATACAATTATTATTGTTACAAGATTATATTTTGGACAAGATGGTGAAAGGTTTTTAGAGAAGTGCCGGGGTGGGGAGAGAAACAGGCTGTCTTATTCCTCCCTCCCTTCTTCTAACAGTTCTCTTCAGTCTTGCAGGCTGTGTGCCAAAATCCCTCTGGAATTTATGAGTTATTTATAGGCAATTCTTCAACATAGCAAAAAAAAAAACAAACCCTGCTTCTTTTGAAGAGAAATGTAGTTTGAGTACATATTTGTGAAGCCAATCACTTTAAATATTTAAAGTAGCATATGGGCATAGGAAGTATAGGACCTACATTGACTCCTAAAAGTTAAGAATTCCCTGACGAATTCTCTAAGGTAGAGGCCTTATCTCAGTGGTAGTAGCCGGTATTCCTCCATCTGGCTGAGCAGAAGCAAGGATGTTTTCTGCTCTTCCATCTAATTAAGAGGAGCATAATTCTGGAGTTCATTTGCAGCTCGATACTAATGAGTGTGTATCACAATAACAGCAAAATAAAACATTCCATTTTAAACATATTAATGATTTATTTCTTCTTCCTCACTCTGGTCAATGATTGACAGTAAAGAACGTAGGTTATATGAGAAGTTAGTGTTGCAGAGAAATCCATCTGCCTTGGAAAAGACTTAGTGCTGCTTACAAAAATAAAAGTAATTCAAAAGAATTAAATTCTTAATAGCTTCGCCCTTTCACTTCTTATTATGTATTTGAGAAATAACACACTAATCCTATTATTTCAAAGCAATAGAGATGGGTTTTCTGTTGTATCTTCACAGGTAGATTGTGAGGTAGATTGGAGTTAAACTAGACTCAGTCACTATTATGTGGTGATTTGGGTTAGACTTCCCTAATATTACTTAACTCTGATCATTATATTGCTCAGTTCTTGTTGTATTACAAGAAGAAATGAAATATAGGATCTACATTGATCCCTAAAAGTTAAGAATTCCTTGATGAATTCTCTAAAGTAGAGGCCTTCAAGAAGAAATGAAATGAAACAGCATTACGTCCTTCACTCCCATAGACACTTACCTAGAGAGAGAAAAAATAGGAAAGTATTTAGTGGGACTATCATATCTTCTTGTTAAATACTAATTACTAATTATGAATTCTCTCATTACACACATACACACCAATCTGTTAGGAAGGACAAAATATTCACATTAAGATTATTGAAGGACACTTAGGTGAGATCTATTTGATGAGCTCTATCAGATGGGATAGATTCCTAGAGAGGATGAATGTATTGTTTGAATTGGATGTGATATGTGCAAGTTTTTTTTTTATGGACATGGCTGATTCTAATGCATTTACTGAATTTCTATCAATGAGGATTTTGTTTCAACAAAAATTATTACTATGTATACTTGCAGGACTTGGCAGATTTTCTTCCATCTTCTCTTCCTAGTTATAAGGCTCAGCTAACTACCTAACAATCAGATGAAATCCATCATGCCGAACCAAATGGACAGAACCAATTGAAAAAAGAAAATAAAGCAGATCTATCAGCCAGTGGTCATTAAGATCAAACAACCCTCACCCAATTCCTCTGCAATTTCACAGGAGAAATATTTTTGTGAATCCTTGGACATGTATTTGGCCTGACATTAAATACAAAGCAGCTTGCCATAGCAAAAAGCTATATGTGCCTATTCAGACTGTTGCTCAGGTGCTAAATTATGATAGACAAAGTCAAAGCTTTTGCTGTATTTTCTCATGGTCCTTTGTCTTTAAATCAGACTTGACAGCCTTTCAAATAGAAGGCATTTACCAAGAGAGATTGGTCCTTGAAGAAAAAAAAACAGCACTGAAGGCTAGAAATCAGATGCTTATTCTTTTTTTAAGAAAATGCCAAAGGATTTTGATTAGAATTAGTATAGGCCATTTTTTTTTAATTTTAGGCCATTTATTTATTTATTTAGCCCATTTTCAAAGCTGCACACTCACAAAATAAAATATTTTTGTAGATCTCTTAGAGTCAGAAATTGTGAGAGGATTACCTTATAAAGGGTCCATTGATTATGTGATTTATGATGTATTAAATGTGGAATCAAATAAATAAATACATAGATACGTCATGCATATGATTAAAATACATGTCTAGTGATTGATCAATCAAAGCTCTAGCAACTTTAAAAGTATTAACTCAATATTGGTTTTACTCAAACACCAGAGCACTTAAACAACATATTTAGCTCCCAGAATCTGTTGTCTAGGAGTAAATTGTTGAGAAGCTTTATTAAAAATGACATTGGCAAATACAAATAGTCCTCGACATGCAAGAATTCATTTAGTGACTGTTTGAAGTTACAACGGAACTGAAACAAGTGACTTATGACCATTTTTCACATTTATAACCATTGCCGCATTTTCATGGACATGTGATCAAAATTCAGACACTTGGCAACTGAGATTCCATGTTCTAGAACACTAACACTTTCTCATGTTATGCTTTTGATTGATACCAACAAATTAATTTTTTACTAATGCAATGAAAAACTGATTATATTGTTTAAGCTTCAATGTCATATCTCTCTTCACCCAAGTGCCAATCAAAGAAACCTTGACAGTTATCCAAAACAAATATAACCCCCCCAAGCACATCCTAAATCTGACCAACCACTGCCTATCCAACACATACTTCATCTATAACAGACAAAAATACAAACAAATAAAAGGAGCACCCATGGGATCACCTCTCTCACCTGTCATTGCCTCTACATAGAACACTTTGAAACCCAAGCTCTAGAAAAATCGGATCACAAACCCAAACTCTGGCTCAGATACATAGACGACACCTTCATAATCTGGCCACACGGGAAGGAAAAACTGGACAACTTCCTCACACACCTCAACAGCCTACACCCCAAAATACAGTTCACCATGGAAACAGAAGCTAACAACCAACTTCCCTTCCTGGATGTCTTAGTCTACAAGAAATCCAATGGCTCCCTAGGACACACCATCTACCAGAAGAAAACACACACAAACCGCTATCTGCACGCACTCTCACACCACCACCCAGCACAGATCAACTCCGTAGCCAAGACATTCATCTCCAGAACAAAACGCTTAGCTGACAAACAACACCTAAAAACCGAACTACACACTCTCACTAACATACTAACATCCAATGGATTCCAAAGAAATAAGATTATCAACCTAATCCAAAAAGAAACCCCCACTAAAATCCAAGACAGAGAACAAGAAAACAGCAAAGCCCTCCTCCCATACATAAAAGGCACCACAGACAGAATCAGCAAGATCCTCCACAAACACAACATCAAGACAGCATTCTGCACAAACCGAAAAATATCCAGCATCCTAAGAAACCCCAAAGACAAAATTGAGTTAGAAAATCAAGGAGTATATGAAATCCCATGCACCGCCTGCCCAACCACATACATCGGACAAACCAACAGAAGAATAAGTGCACGCATTGAAGAACACAAGAACTCAGTCAGAAAAGAGGAACCAACTTCTTCCCTGGTCCAACACCTTAAAGCCACAGGACACGAAATTGACTTTAAAAAGACCAGAACTATCGCCAAAACTGAACACTTTAACAACAGAATAATCAGAGAAGCCATCGAGATAGAAAAACGCCCACACAGCATGAATAAACGAGATGATACCTCCCGCCTACCAGCCATTTGGAAACCCACCCTTATTGACAAATGAGTCCCTAACACAAAGAATGACACCAGACTGACACTCATGAAAACCACAAAGGATGTCACCACGACACATCCACGCAAAAAGCAAACCCACACCGATGAGGCACAACCACAAACCAGAAGCCAGACCACAGCTGCATCATTAGCCACTTTAAACCCCTCCAATCCATACATGAAGCAAACTGACACCCACCATGAAGAGGTGGCACGACCACGAATGCGAAGCCAAACAACAGCAACGCAGCTCACCAGCTCAAATCCCTCTGCAATTCAGACTAACCCGAGCACAACCAAGCCCCCACCCAAACAGAACACACCCCATCCAATCAGAACACAGCCAACCCCTATCCAATCAGAGCACAGCCAAGCTCCCAACCAATCAGAAAACACCTCCACCCAATCAGAACACAGCCAAGCTCCCAACCAATCAGTTCACACCCTCACTGGCAGTTAAAAGGAAGAAACAGCTGCGATCACACATTGCTCCTAGAAGCATGAAGCTGAAAACACCAGCCTGAAGATGACGAATGAGACTTTGTCGAAATGTCGCCAAGACACTTCCAATTTTACGCGGGACAAAACCAGAATAACCAAAGCCCTACATACAAACACCCATGAAAACCTCAGAAAACATGAAGAACATTTATTGCTTAGGAAGAAACAAATCTATAAAGTCCTGCTGCATTAAACTTTTAGAAATCTATGGGAGTGTTTATAAGTAGGTAGAAGAGGTGAGTCTTTAAAGTATTTTTCTGAAACATTGATATCTTTTTCCAAGTATGCAAATAATGTTAAAGTATTTAAAATAAAGAGAGATAGTAATAAATTCCGAAAGGACAAAGGGGGTTCTGTATAAGAACCGTTTTTAGAAAAAAGATAATTTCAGGACTGGCAGTGAAAAAGAAAAGGAAAACCTTT
This sequence comes from Pantherophis guttatus, assembly GCF_059756535.1. Classification (NCBI taxonomy): domain Eukaryota; kingdom Metazoa; phylum Chordata; class Lepidosauria; order Squamata; family Colubridae; genus Pantherophis; species Pantherophis guttatus. The sequence continues at coordinate 114,030,492 of NC_142066.1, forward strand.
GTTAAGGAACATTAAGAAAGACATCAAAATAAGACTTACATCCTCATGTTTTTAAAAGTATCTGTGATGAAAAAATATTAGGTATAATTACCATGCTACCATGAAACAAATATCAAAGGATAAGCAGAAAGCTAGAGAAACTTCCTGGGAAGTAAGTTTATGTTTAGGACTCTATATTAGGAAGAACAAAAGTGAATTTACTAGAGTGATAATCTCCACCACAGTACAATTGTAGACTGCAAGCCAGAGTTTGCTACTGACTTCTGGCCTTCCATTTGGTATCATATAGCTCACTGTGGGAATGCCAAAGTAGCTAGCCTTTTTTACTTAATCAGTCAGAGCTTTTCTTCTATTCTTATTTTAAATGCTTCTTATAACTGAGGCAAAAGAATCTGAAATATTTTGCATTATCTCAGTGAACACATGGCTTTGATTTGACTTCTTTCTATGAAAAATATCCAAAATTCTCTTCTAAAACATGGTTATAAAAATGCATTGATCCTGTAAAATCCTGGATAGCAAGGGCCCTTATTAGAACAAAATGGCAAATAAAAATATGTTAACACTATGTTTATAGGGGGAGAAAGATTTTGAGAGCCACAATCTGTACATTTTCAACAATATTATTCCATCTGACAATATATACGTGCACATATGCCAGTATACAAATTCTTTCAATTTGAAGGCAATAGAAGTGTTGCAGCTGGCTAAGTTCTATTTATTATGTAGAATATTCCCCATCTTCTCAACTGGGGATGGTATTATAATCTTAACAGAAACAAAATTACACTGGTATAAAAAATCACAAGAATGTATTTGGAAATATACAACTATGTAAACATTTAGAGAAAGCAAACATGGCTACATTTTCTTCACAATCAATAAATGCTGGGATCGGTTTTATATGACACTAGGATTTTCTGCTTGTACATGTATACATTGTCTGAGTATTGTCTGATAAAGAAATGTATGTATAACTACACATATCTGTTATCTCACATGCTGGTATAACCCATAGTGCTAGATTTATATTTGTCAGTTTTAAAGCCAAACATACGCACGTGATGAATTTGTCAGCCTTATTTCCTAGTTATAAAAATAATAATACCTTAGAGGATAATTATGAAAGAAAATAATCCACAATTACAGAATGAGAATAAAATTGGTTACTTTGAATTTTAATGTGAATTTACTAAATTAGCAAGTTCAAACAAATGCAAGAAACAAGCACCTTATTCTTCAAAAGGGAATTTAAAAAAAAATATTAGAGACCACCACCAAAGAACATTATCTTCCCTATGTTTCCATGGAGGCTTTTGGGATATAAAAAACCTTAACAAACTTATTTCTTAACTTGTACTTTAACACTTATCATTAAACCTTTACATTATATTATACCTCTATATTTAATTCCTAAATAAATATTTTTTCTCATTCATTGCAAAAAATTAATAGTCTTTTCTATAACCAAAATTTAACCACCTTGCAGTTAATTGTCTTCTGTTGCTATTAGCTAACATTATAACATTATTATCTAACAGGATGGCAACTTTAAAACATGCAGACTTTCCCAACATACTGGGGAATTCTAGAAATCAAAGCCCCCGTATCATAAAGTTATCACATTTGAAAAATGCTGTTCTAAACTGCTGTTGATGTATTGAGTTTGTAGGCTTTCAATCTGAGTTGGGGAAGGGGAGGAAGGCTTCACCAGCTGCTGGCTGGCTTTATGCTGTCAGCATCTCTGCTGGAATAGAGAAGCTGGAAATGTCTGGTTCTTCTTTCAGCTCTTTGGCAGTTGCTTTGTTGGACCTATGCCCAGACCTCCTTTGTTGTCAGTCACCTGCTATGCTGCACTGTATCCTGATAGCTGCTCCACACACAATGCTGCAAATTCTTCCTGTCCACTCTCCTAACAATCTGAGGTGCCACATTGAGGTGCCACCAGCATTTTCCTTTCCTAATTGGAGACCAGATGTAGTCCAGTTCAAAATGCCTTAAAGTCACATGGCAAAAAAAAAAATAGAAAGGGAAGTAAGAGCTTCTTGCAAAGATTTCCTTCTACATTTTTTAATGTTCTGATTCAATTAGGAACATATGATACATGTTTGTGTATACACACAAAATGATTGTATTATTGAAAATAATGTACAGAAAATGATATTTACCCTATGGTTTTCAAGCTATCTGTATTTACCTAATGGTACATGGAAACAACCTTGGTAGACAAGGCCAAGGAACAAAACCAAGGGAATGGTCAGATAAAAGGCAGCTTAGTCCACAGCAGGAATGTGGATGAGGCGAGCAGCTTAGAATGGATCTCTCTAGTTATGTGGGCCACTGGAGGTGGGAAAAACATGTACTTTCAGCCTTGCAAAATTGTCAGCTTTGCAAGGTAGATTAGATAGGAAACACAGTCAGATGAGCTAATTCTACTTTATTGTAAAGTTACATTAACAAAATTATGCAACTCTTGTTCTTATTTATTCTATTGACATTTCTGTGCCTGTAGTATAAAAACCAAAAGAGGTGATTTTTGAGTCAAGTATTGTCCAGATCTATTTTGCTTTTGTAACATATTTGATTGCTTGATATCTGGATTCTGATTATTTGTTAAGGCAAGGGAAAGAGCAGCAAGTTACTGATTTCTGATTAGCAATCAGTTCTGAAAGAATAGAAGTCTCAGCAGGGCCTGAATGAAAATATCTGACCAGCCGTGATTGGACTCAAAAGCAAAACTGTTGCAATTGTGTCAATTGGGATACCACCTGTAAATATCAAGGTTCTAGCATAAAAGGAAAAACAAATCCTGGAAGAAGGCAATTTTAAACTATTTTTATATTTCTCCAACAAAACTACCTTTTAAGTTCAGCAGCTACTTGACTTTATCTCCAAAGAAATGGGGAGGAAAAGACACCTGAACCCAAAGTGTAAAATCATGATGGAATATCCTGGTCTTTGATATTCCCATGTTCCTGGTACTTCTACAAATCTTTCGTTGTGATTACGGCAGTTTTATGAAAGTGCAGCTATGTTCAGCTGAACACATTAATACAAATTTCTCTTTGCTTAGAAGCTGAGATAAGACCTTAGCACTCAATATAGGAAGATATGTAGAGCTACCAGGGACACCAGGACAATAGTCCAGTATTGACTACCAGATGGAATTGTTTTTCACATTTGCAGTCTGAATACCTGTGAAGCTAAAAGAAGAGACTGAATGGATAACAATGGGCCATGAACAGCCTGGCAGAAGTTTCTTACCATTGAAATAAATTGCCACAAAGATGCATCGTCACTTATCTTTTCAATTGGCAAGATGACACTGGAAGAAGGAATCTTGGTCTAACAGTCTCTATTTACTACCTTTTATATGAAACAAATTAATTTGTGGGGGAGGGAAGAGGGTTTAAAGCCAAATTTTGGATAAAACAATGCCACAGCAGCTACTCTTTGATAAACACATTTAAGACACACTTTTATATGCAATAAATTGGTCCACTTTATGGCTCTGCCAAATTATCAACACCTTTTTGTTAAAAATGTGAAAAAGTACCTTATTTTGCCAGCATATGTTCATGCTCAAATATTATTCATTTAGATCCCATGTGCCCAAGAATGAATTATTTCATTTCTGATTGCCTTAACCACAGACATTTCATTTTAAAGTAGCTGTCCACCAAATATTTATTGTTCTGAATATTTTATTAAAATACTCTGAGTAAATTGATCAAAGAAGAATTAATCTTCTATGCCATGTGTTTTCTTCTCTCTCTTTCCTATGTGTGAACATTTTATCCTGTCATATAAAAATGCTAGCACATATACAAGATTATAACTGGGAGAAACAGCCCTAGTGAAAGCTGCGGTTTGTAATTGCAAAGTTAATTATCTTTCCTAAACCATCAGTTGTCACTTAGATAGACCAGATTCTAGCAGGCTCTCTAGGGACTGACTTTATTTCATTCCTAATGGCTTGGGACCCACCATTTTGCTGTCTCTGAACATTTGGTCACTGAATGCACCATTTATGGAGTATTGTTTAATTAAGGACAAATTAAGAGAACTGTGCATAGAATTTAATTTCATGTACTGTGTAAATTCTTTTAAAGAGGGTGCTAACTACAGGCATTATAACTTTTCATTAGCCATTGCTTCTACAATATATTGAGAGCGTATTGTTTGCAACAGTTACACTTTGTTTACTCTTTGGGGATTTTTCAGGCACTGAAGAATCTGCACATCATGATTTACTAACCCGTTATCTGCCACACACAGTTCAACATCTAGCCACAATTTGCAAAAAGCAGCAGGGCACACAGCATATGTTTGCAAGACTATAGGAAAAAATGCACTCTTCAACACAGCCCAGACTCATTTATCCATGTGTCCTGGGAGAAAGAGAGAGAGAGAGAAAGCCTACTATGATCAGAAGAAAGTCTAATAAATAATTCAGAGCAGCTGGATAAATGGGTGTACAACTTAAACACAATTATATCAATATTGGTTATACGATCTTTCCAAATCAAACTTGGGAAGCCCTCAGTGTTTAGAATTAACTGCATGGAATTTAATTGGCCCCTCTGCTGCCTCTGGATAGGAGACCTGTGCATGTGCTTCAGGGGTTCTACCATGCAACATATTATTTGTCAGAAAAAAACAATGTAGTCAAGAAATAGTGTATTTAGGGTGGTGTATTTCGTAGAGAACTTCATGCAGTGGAAAACAACAACAATGCTTCACTGTGAGCTCAGAAGAAAAGAGCCCTACTCAAAATGTTTTAGCCAATATTTTTGAGTGGTTGTGCTCTTATGAAAGAAGATACAATATAGTTGGAATGTTTTGTTAAAAATAGAACTGCCAAAGGGACTTGAAACAAAATGTGGCTTCATGATTTACTGCTCCAAAGTTACAGAAGAAGATGGAGTGGTGGTCCAAACTAGTGTTACAAACCAGGATTCAGCAAATTGAAGTGGCCTAGCTTACTTTGCACAGATATTCCCATTCTGATCAGTAGAAGAATCTCCTTTAGGGTGATGCTTCAGGATAGAAAAGTAAGGTGTTCCACTTCAATACATTGAAACAAAAGCCCATGGAGAGATGGAATTTCACCTGACCATTCTGCTTTAATAGAATAATGTCCAAATGCAGTGAAACAACTGATTTGATACAGCACAGTGGCACCAATGCACTACCTCAAATGGGAGGGGAAGGGTTTATTTTGCAAAGCTATAGCAAAAATTATTATCAATGAAACCTTTATCAAGTTTGGCAGATTCAGCATGTTAAAAACAAATCATGCCTAACAAATCTTATTGCCTTCTTTAACAAAGTGACTAAATTAGTGAATCAGGGAAATGCTGCAGACATAGTTTTCTTAGACTTCATAAGGCATTTGATAAATGACATCAGAGCCTACTTCTTGGTAAGATAGAACAATGTGGGATAGACATATTGTTGGATTTGCTACTGGCTGACCAACCATACTCAGCATGTGGTCCTCAGTGAAACTACATTTTCATGGAGTGAAGTATGCAGGGGGTATCTCAAGGTTCTGTTTAAGCCTTTAAATGATGTATATGAGTGGATATATGGGAAACTCATGAAATTTGCAGATGACACCAAGCAATGGAGAATAGGTAAAACTTTAAAGATAAACTCAAGATTCAGAAGGATCTTGACAGACTTGAACACCATGTCCTATCTGACAAAAAACAATTCAGTGCTGATAAAAGTAAGGTTCTACACTAAGACAGGAAAAAACAAATGCATAGATATACAATATGTGGTACATGGCTCAGCAGTAATAACTATGACAGAGCTCTAGTTGTCCTAGTGGATCACTATTTAACTATGAGCTAATAGTGTGCTGCAGCTGCCAAAAAAGCCAACACAGTCCTTGCTGCATCAACAAATAGTATCAAGATCATAAGAAATGATAGCGCCACTTGGAATACTGTGTCCAGTTCTGGTCACCACAATATAAAAAAGATCCTGTGACCCTAGAAAAAGTGCAGTAAAGAGCAACAAAGATGATAAGGAAGCTAGAGACTAAACCATATGCTGAATGGTTGAGGGAACTATGTATGTCTAATCTAATAAAGAAGAGGACTAGGGGTGACATGATAGCAGTCTTCCAGTACTTGAGAGCTCTCACAGAGAAGGTAAGGTTGACCTATCCTCCAAACCTGAGGACAGGATAAGAAATAATGTGTGGAAGATTATTACAGAGAGATCCAACCCAGAACCAAGAAAAAATGTCCTGACAGTGAGAACAATTAACCAGTGAAATGCCTCCAGAAAACCCACATCACAGGAAGTTTTTCAAGAAGAGATTGGACAACCATTTGTCTAGAATGATATAGGGTCTACTGCTCAACAGGGGGCTAATATTTATTTGACAATTCTGTACACAACATTAGGTTTATAAAGCATAATTGCTTTGAGTGAATTTCCTGGGGGAAGACATTTTAATCAAATCCTTTCTGGGGCAAATCTGTAATTCAGATCATAGAAGCTCAAGAAGTCTCTGCAAGTGATCAATTTAGACTCTTGACAAGAATGAATGTTTTATCCCCAACTACCTTCTGGGTAAGTATACAGGAAGAATGAGTGAGTGAGTGAGTGAGTGAGTGAGTGAGTGAGTGAGTGAGTCAGTCAGTCAGTCAGTCAGTCAGTCAGTCAGTCACTCAGACAGACAGACAGACAGACAGACAAAAAAGAACAGAAATAACTCATTTTGGAATTGCTTCATTCTTTACAGGGCTATTTCAGTTCCTGACCTTAAAAAGTATTCATGTAGTGGTTCAATAATTATTCAGCTATACATTCAACTTCACTGTTGTACACAGACTTACTAGGTGCCTGAGTTTGGCATCAATTATTTAGGATTGAGCTATTTGTCTAGTTATTAAAATTAATGATTCAGAAATTATAGCACTGGCATCTAACAGAAACTTGCTATGTATAATTGGGCAATGGAACCGCTTTTTGATTCCAAATGGTAGCTATAAAGGCATCAACATTAGCTTCAGCTTGAACTACTTCTCTTGAGCTCAGGTTTACCACCTATGTATATTAACTTTCACAAAGGTTGACTATACCCTTCCACAGCATATTTTTTTTGTTCCAATGGGTTTCTATTTATCTATTTATTTATTTATTTATTTATTTATTTATTTATTTATTTATTTACGCTTACAGAATATAAAACCACATTTAAAACAATAAAAATTAACAAAAAGAATCAAATAAATTAATATAATACAATATAACAAAATCACCCCTCACCTCCCACCCCCTGCCTTGGTGACAGCAGATCACACGAGCCATTTAATGGGCTCCATCCCACTCTGGGTTTCCCAGGCCCACTGGCAGATCCAGATGTTCTGCGCCTTCTAGAAGAGTATTAGAGTGAAGGTCATTCTGATCTCTGGGAGAATGATGTTCCAGAGAGAGGGAGCCACTACAAAGAAGACCATTCTTCTGGGTCCCACGAGGTGTATCTCCTTTGGGGATGGGGCCTCCAACGTTCCCTGCCTCCCCACTCTGATGGGTCAGGTAGATGTGACCGGCAAGAGACGGTCCCTCAGATAACCTGGTCTCAAGCCATAAAGGTGACAACCAGCACCTTGAATTGCACTGAAGCAAATCCGCAACCAATGCAGCTCCCGCAGGAGAGGTGATACGTGTGCACACCAGGGTCTGCACAAAACCATGCAGGTCACTGCATTTTGCAACTGGAGCTTCTGGATGCTTTTAAAGGGCAGCCCCATGTAGAGCATGTTGCAATAGTCAAGACAGAAAGTGGCTAGGGCAGGAATGACTGTGAGAAGGGACTGTTGGTCCAGGAAATGGTGTAACTGGCACACAACCCACAGTTGCACAAAGGTCTTCCTGGTCACAACCACCACCTGCTCTTTGAGCAGGAGTCGTGAGTCCAGGAAAAGCCCTAGATTACACACAGGGTCTGTTTGGGTAGTGGCACCCCATCCAAGACCAAAGGTGGCAATTCTCCCTGAGCCAACAAACCCCAAACCCAAAGCCATTTGGTCTTGCTAGGGTTTAGTTTCAACCTGTTGCTCCCCATCCAGCTCTTAACAGTCTCTAGGCACTGTGAGAGGGACGGCGTCACTTAACTCACCACAGGCTGAGATATATAGCTGAGTATCAACAGCATATTGGTGATACCTCAATCCATGGTGATGGGTGATCTCACCCAGTGGCTTCATATAAATGTTGAACAGGAGCGGAGAGACTACCGAGCCCTGCGGAACCCCGTAAAGCAATGGGCGAGGGCCGGATCTCTCCCTCCTATAAACACTGATTGAGAGCGGCCGCAGAGGAAGTAAGTGAACCAAGAAAGCACAAGGCCTCCCACTCCCATCCCCCATAGCCGCCCCAGGAGAATACCATGGTAGATGGTATTGAAAGCTGCCGAGAGGCTTTATTTATTTAGTTCTCTTTTCAAAGCCACTGCATCAATGATGGCATGGACTAGGGACCTTTTTATGAAAAAAGACCTGGAAATCAGATAAAAACTGTAAATAGGGTATGAGTTTTTCAGTATTATTGTTCTTTGAATAATAGTCTAGTACTGTATTAATCAGTTTGGTATAGTAGTTAAAACACAAGCCTGGGAACCATAAGAGCATAAGTTTTAATTCCAATTTAGGTATGAAGCCAGCCTAAAGATGAAAAGAGACGGAGAGATTTACAATCTCTCCCTCTCGGCCCTAGAAAACATGCAATCGTGAATGACTTCTGAAAAACTTTGCCAAGAAAACTGCAAGTATTGTATTTGATCATGCAGTTGCCAGGAGTCAACACTGACTCAAAGAGACAAGAAAACACTTTTTCCAATATAAATCACTTTAAATATAATATGAATTGTGTTCAATGACTTGTATTTGCTGTAAAGAAAGAGATCAACCAGAGAACATAAGGATAATTGTAATGGAATCATATCCATTATCCTTCCATATCACATTCTCTGGTTCCAATTTAAGTTTATGTAATCTATATGATATTGTACTTTGATCAAATTCAGTCCTTACACCGTTAGGTTTAGCAGACTTTTAATTTGTAGAATTGTGTTGGTCAGTACAGAGAGTTAATAATTAGATGGAATGAAAGCCCCGCTTTAGTGTAATTTAGGGATCAATGTCATTTTCCTCCCTCAGTTCCACCCCCATTGTGGGAGAACTAAAATTATTAGTATCCTGAAATCAGTTTTTTAAGGTCCCCCCCACCCCTACTTACCCTGAGAAATGGGCTTCTGTTTTTCTATCTTATTCCCAGGATGCATTTGAATTTGTTCTGCCTTTCTTTGGGTGATATTTTTGGTGATTAATGTTGTAAAGCGATACGGAAACGTTGATTGTTGCTTTTAACTGTAAATACCTCCATCTCTCTCCATCTTCATAGCTGCTGGAAAAAAATCCTCATAGGACTGTTTCTTTTTGATAACATTTCTTAGGATTTAAATTGATACATGGGAATTTTTTTAAAAAAAATATAGATAAGCAGAATATAATAAAATGAAAAATGGGACATTCTTCCATAACCCTCTGTTTTTTCATTCCTTTGATAATTTCCAGAATTTCTCAGTCCACCCATAAGAAAAAAACTTTAATATCAAAAGCAATTTCTTTCTTCTTCTTCTTCTGAAAGAGATATAACATAAAAATAAAAGTCCAGTATAGAATGTGTGGGTAGCCCAAATAATAGAAAATATGATTTTAGGAAGGCAGACTGCTGTTTTCCCCTTATTTTCTAAAATTTCATTGTAAAAGGCAGAGGTGAGATAACCCTGGGAGAAAACCAGAATAATCACTTCCCAGTGACAAAGAAGACGCTTCAGATATTTTTGGAATCCTAGGACGTTTTTTTTGTTGAATGAATGGAATCCATATTTCTGATGGTATATAGACACTTCTAAACATGCTTAGATATCTCCAGTGTGTGATTAAGAACACCAGGAACTTAAAAATGGGTCTCCATTATTCCCAGCCTCCCTTGTCACCAGTTTATCTTCCCCATAGTCTCAGCAAAGTACACTAGGGAGCACAGAAGGAGGAGATAAATGAATGGCAGGGAAACTGCAGACAGATGGCATTGGCAGGGAGTTTGGCTCAGTTCAGAAACACTCTCCCCTTGGTCCCAAGTTCAGCATCATACCAATGAAAATACATTTTTTAAAGTTTAGCAATTACAGATTACTGTGCATTAATATATAATGACTTTTCCCCAAAGTTTTAAGCAGAGACACTGCATGCCCCTTCTTGAAGGTAGCTTAATTAATACAAGTGATGAATTACATCAGGCCATTTTCCATTATCAAAATATATTATTTTGAATCTAATCTAGCTACATTTAAATGTATTTCCTGTTTGGTAAGTTACACACAAGTAAATGTGTTTAGATAACAAAGAAGCACAGCTTATTCTTTTCCATGTTTGTAGTTTCAGCTACTAATACTGAAAGCATATTTATTACTTAATGCTGGCATTTCAAATTCTCAACCCTAATGTCCACCCCAAACTCCATCGGGAACATGCAAATCAGTTGCATTTTCAGATTTTTACATTTACATTTCGAGTATTATTATTTCTATTATTTCAAATTTACAGATTTGCCTGTTCTGAAAACAAGTGCAGATGGGTGATTTTCTTCATGCAAGTGAATGACAATGCCACTCTATCTGAAATATCAAGCACATTATGGATTAGCATAATTTTAATTTGTTTATTAAAAAAAGTATAACAAATTCAAAGTAGAACAGTGGACTGTGCAAATATTTCTAAAGAAGTATTGAACAATGCTTGGTGACATATAGATCATATTCTTCAAATTGTTAAAGCTTCTGCATCTTGCAAGTGTGTTCAGTCACAGGCATCCGAAAAATGATGCAGCCATTTAACAACTAAAAAACATACCTATAATTTGAGTTCCTGCATGCTCGAAGGAGTTATGTCAAAGAACTAGCATAGCTCTAGTAGGCCATCTTTTGGTGCAGATATTTAGATGCAGAGACCATGTTGAGGACATTTGCAAAAATGTCTGTCCTGGATAGTTTCCTTATTCATAAAGTGGCTGTTCGTGATGGGCATTAGTCTTGTTAAGTAGACCAGAAAAGAAATCAACTCTACAGAAAGACTAAAATAACAAAATCTTTCCAGGTGATTGTGCTGTACTTTCTCTTCTTTAAACCTGAGTGAGTTAGGGAGTGACTGCATGAGCCGCTTACAAATGTTATCTTGTTGCTGTGGATTTAAAAAATGTTTCAGCCTAGGTAACGTATCTAATTCCCACATATCTCCATAAAGGACATCTTCCTTATTCTTTATGTGTCCAGTTTCAAAGCATAGTACTGCAGGGTGTTCTTAATCACACTTTGACTCTTTTCATTGTAGATGGGCCCAACAAAGCAATGCCTGCAGCTAGTCAACACTTTCTTTTCTATAGAAGCCTTTGAGACCAATGTGAAATGTAGACGCATTTCTTAAACAAAGATAATGTCAGGGACTATACTTTGCTTTGCATCGAGGTGAAATCTAAAAATTTTCCCTACTGGTTCTGTGGGCATGGCTTGGTGGTCAGATGACCCGGTGGGTGTGGCCAATAATAATAAATAATAAAAATAATAAACAAAGTACTCAAAACAATAAGAGGTACCAAAAACCAACTTTTACAATTTACACACACACAACACAACACAACTGACTCACACACAATGTAAAAGCAGCTGCACTTGACCCAAAATGGCCCCTGCAACAAGCAGGAACCTCACACAGCCACAAAAAGCTCAAAAACCAACTTTCACACTTTTACACACACACAACACAACACAACACAACTGACTCATATACAATGTAAAAGCAGCTGCACTTGACCCAAAATGGCTCCTGCAACAAGCAGGAACCTCACAGAGGCACAAAAAGCTCAAAAACCAACTTTCACACTTTTTCCACACAAAATGCCACATACAACTTTGTGAGATTTTGTGTGTTTGTGTAGTTAGAGTGAAACACTACAGAAACACACCAAATCTCAGAAAGCTACACAAATATTTTATTTTATTATTTTATTTTATTTATATTTTTAGATAAAAGCAGCTAAATTTAAAACGTCCTTAACTTTAAATTGCTGTCTAAAAAAAAATAAAACTCCTAAAAAAAACTCCAATTAACTATTTTTTTTAAAGTTCTCCTCCCCCAAATAAAACCCCAGTTACTTATCAAATTGAAGGCACAAGGCAGGCAGGCAGGCAGGCAGATTGAATTGCTCACTGATTGGATTGATTGCAGGCAGGCAGAATGAGTTGCTAGCTGATGCAATGGATTGCAGCAGCCGAAGCGAGGCAGGAACAGCGAGCGAGCCTGAAAGAAGCAGCAAGCTGCCAAGTGGGCAAGTGGGACCGGGCAATTGGGTGGGCATGGGCCGAGGGACCCAGGGACTTTTGCTACCAGTTCTCCGAACTACCCGCCACTACCACTAATGGATCACACGATCTGGTCCAAACCAGGGGCATTTCACCCCTGCTTTGCATCTTACATTTATCTATTTGTAACTAAAATTATCTAAAATCAAGTGGACCAGGAATTCTGGCATGCACTGTCAGCAAATTGATCTGCAAACTTTCCTTTGAAGTCTGCCTATACAGACAATATCTGTTATAATCCAGTGATTTAGATAACATTCTCAGAGCTAGAGGACCATTCAGAAGGCTGGATCTTTTCCTTCACTTTTTCTTGAAACCATTCTTCACATTATAGAGACATGTACTGTATAGTCAAATGAAGGAAGTTGAGTTGCCTAGTCACTTTGTAATTTGCCTCTATGAGGCTGGATTCATTCCATGTAGTCCTTGCTTAACCTCCATTTATTCAGTGACCATTTGAAGTTACAACAATGTTGAAAATATGGACTTGAGACTGGTCTTTGAACTTACAGTGTCCCTGTAGTCTTGTTGTACCTTCACATACCCTTGCTCCCCAGCAAAAGAACCCCCAGACTCATCTGCCTCACTAGTCACTCTTGAACACCTCTCCCATCCAATAGCAACTTGTCAGCCTGCTTATATAAACACCCTGGAATTTGCAATTTCCTGCTGGTTTCTCCATTGGTTTTGATTATTGGAAGTCAACGAAGTCAAGGAAGTTATGAGGAACCACTTAATTACCCACAATCATCAATTTATGATGGTAGTAAGAATTTCAGTGATTATCTTCACTATGTGATGTGGTTACATAATGTCTCACTTTAGAACTGCAGCATTTAGCAACAGAAATTCTGGTCCCAACTACTGTTGTTAATTGAGGACTATCTGTACTGCTGGATGTCAATAACAGAATTGTTCCCTATATGAAAGAAATTAACATAGGAAATAAGAAAATGATTTTTAGCAAGAGGTAGTAAAATTTACCAATGCCTTTTTAAATAAAAAATGAAAATCAGAAGGACAATAATAAGTCAAAAAAATGCAACATTAAAAATGGCTACACTGAAATGACATAGCATTAAAAATCTGCCGAAAGAGATTTAGGAATACAGTCCATAATCAAAATATCCTTCATTGGATAGCTGTCTATAATTTCAATAGAAATGCTATAACTGCTCATATTAGAACATCTGTATGCTAAGGGCAGCACAGCACTGCAGAGTTATCATTTGTAACTTCAGCCTTATTTATTCTCAGATAAATATTTCACATCATATAATCATTTACAAAAATACAATGGAGCTGGTGAGACAATCTTTTGTGAAACAACTTTGGCTACACTGTTAATTGAAACACTTCTAAGTTTTTTTGCTCCCAAAAGTCTGCTCCCTCACTGCATCTGACTTTTTATAAAATGACTGTAATTACCTAATTATTATCTCTAAATGTTTTCATCTCATCTTCGTGCAAGAAAAAAATCACACTAGTTTGTGTTGTTGGTTGCTGTGGGGGGTTTTCTGCTCTGTGTATACTTTTTTTTAAAAAAAAATTGAGTCATATATATACCCCTGAACAATGCAAGTTTGCTAAGTTATCAATTCCCTATATTCTTCCAGAGATTTTCAAAGTAGAGATAAATGACCAACACATTCCATCCACACTTTATTTGAATTGACTAAATTTATTTGACTATATGAGAATGGATATGCATTGCATATTTGCTCCTTTCAAAAAGTTATCACTTGCAGTTTTAACTACATACACACAGACAGACAGACAGAAAATAGACAAAAATGCTCATAGCATATAGCACAGAAAACATTGAAGGTTATCATACTGGAGATTAAATGTAGGACCATAGGAAAAGAATATGCAAAAATATTAGGACACACAATGCATACAAATGCAGATCCATAAACTAAGTGAAAATAAAACAAAAAACAAAAATGAAAAGTAAGGAAAACAAGTTTGGAAAGCAAGATGGAACAAAGTCAAAGAAGCTTAACTTTAGAGGGCCGTTTTAGACCATTGAACCTGATTTCTTATTCAGTTCAAGAATTCATATTAAAGTATTCCTTGCTGCCCAGCCTCTGCTTGAACACATCTGGCAAAAAAACCCCACACCCTCTCCTCCACTCTGGGTAGCTTGATTCACTAATAAAAACTATGTCAGAGTGCACACAGTGTGACTATTTTGAGACAACCCAGGAGCAAAATACAGTAAACAGTAAAACATACACGTACAAGACAAAGTCAGGCAATCAATCATCAACTATAGCACAGAAGCACACACAAAGAGAGAGACGCCCTCACAGGACCTCTCTTATATATACAGTCTCTTAAAGTCATATCAGCCCCAAAACCTTGCTGACTCATTCCCTCCTTATATCATTGTAGCAACTGATCAGTTCTTAAAGTATTTCCCTGACACTCCTCCCCTTTAAAGCTGAATGCTTTAACATATTCATGCTGCTTTTTATTTCTATTATGTCCTCATCTCCTGCTTCAGTTTCTACTCTGCTACAAACACTACTAGTGCCATTACTACTGCTGCTGCTGGAACTGCTCCTAATTTCATTTTCTAATGGCTCTGTACACTCTGTCTCCTTACTTTCTATTACATCCTTTTTACCCTCTCTTGGTTGAATACCTTCACTTTCTCTATTCAGCTCAGTCTGGTTTCTCTATCTGCCTTACATTCTCTTTAACTTCCTCCATTTATCTTGCTTTTCCTTAGGCAATGACCATGACCATATCTCTTGGTATTCATGGGGTTCATTACGAATACTACCTATTCTAACCCCACTTGCAGTGAACCGCTCAGGAGGTATACCTTTATTACTCCTTTCAGGTCTCCTAGGTATAATTCTGTTTGTTGGCCTTGAGTTTTTCCTACTCACAGGATACATCCTGGATTTTGCCTCCTTACAAACAGAGCAATCTAAGTACATCTTGCACTGCTTTGGCTTTGGCTTTTGCCCCTCAGCTAGGTCTGGCATCTTCTGCGGTACTCTGAAACTTGCATGCCCCAATCTCCTGTGCCATAAATGTATACAGTTGTCATGTGTGTGAGTGTTTGTAAGTGTTCGTGCACAATCATTCTCCTGCCTTCCTAGAATGTACAGACCATCCTGCTTAACCCTTTGTGCACGAATTCTCCCACCTTTCCTGATGGTGTATTGTCCTCTAGCAAACAGTATTTCATACCCTTGACTGTCTAACCTGGAAACACTTAACACTCAACAGATTATGATCTAGGTCATAAAATACATTGTCTAATGTTTCCCCTATCTCAGGTACATAGACTTTCCCTTCCCTATTAACAACAGATCATTGACCATTGGCCAAACTAACAAATGTTTGCTTAGCTGGTTTCATGCCAGAAAATGTTTCTGAATTATTAGCAATATGATGACTTGCCCCACTGTCCAAAACCCAAGTGTTCCTGGTGTTTTTAAATGCTGTTGCTACCGGGGAAAACATCGACAATGAAGAACCATTCCTCATGTGTCCTTATCTTGCTGCTCCTCTGTTTCTCCTCTCAGGGTAGCATCTCTGGAGATGCTCTGTAGAACCACATGTGTCGTACCACTTCACTGTGTAAACAGTCTCAGCTGCTCTGCCAGCATCCTGGGATGTTGCAGAAGTTGGCCTGTACTGAGCATTATCTCCTCCCTTTCCTAGTTGCCTCTCCAGTCATTTCTGTACTTCCTCCAATAATCAGCCAGTCAAATACGTCATTGTTAAGTCCCTCTCTTGCATAGACTCTAGGCTATTTACAAGAACGTCCCATGAAGTGTCCAATGAACTGAGCACCACTATACCTTGTGTGCCTCAGTAAATGTCATTCGTCTTTCCTCTAATTCTAGGAATGTCTTTCTCATAGCCTGCAGATGTCTGGACATGCTCCTTTATATATATATATTTATATTTATATTTATATTTCAGGAAGGTAGAATATTGTAAATACATTTTAATAACAAGGGTAGTTTGTCAGGGGAATACTTTAAGAGCTGACCAGCTGCTACAATGATATAAGGCAGGGAATTAGTCAGCAAGGTTTTTGGTCTGATACAACTTTAAGAGGCTGTATAAGAGAGACCCTGTGAGGGTGTCTCTGTCCCCATGTGTACTTCTGTGCTATAGTTAATGATTGATTGCCTGACTTTACCTAGTACGTGTATGTCTATGTTCCTTGTAGATAAACCACTATTTGTAAGACAAGCCTCCTGAAATATAAATCTATAATCAATATATTGAAGAACAGTGAACAGATTTTGAACTCTCAACTGATAACCTTTCATTACATCCTGTTACTTTCAACTCATTTTTTTTGACTTATGAAACTAATCCTGAATTTTATTTCAGTGTTCTAGGATATTAAGCATCCTATGGTAAGAATCCATGCCTCTTCACTGAAGTTCAGAACCAAGGACTGAAATTTGTGAGTCAAGGAGTTCTTGGAATTTGATTTTTCAAGTTGGGTATGTATCTATTTAATTTCTATTAATACAATATGTAGTTAGCTGGAGGCTAACTGATCAGCGTTGTTTTCAGCATTCCCAGAGTCTAAGAAAGGAGTTACTCAAAGAAATAAAGTTAGTTGATTAGTTCTTGACTAATCTTTGATGACTTTTGTTAATCACTGCATTACAGTTAATGTGTTTACAGATTGATCTATTTATATTTAGTCTAGAATTTCTACTGTGGAAATACAGTATGATTTGTGTCAGATTCTACACTGAGTTCAGCAGTAAATCTCAGCTCGCCAAACATTTAACCTCTTATTCAGCACTAAACTTGACCCCCTAAGATGACTTGATTAGTTAAAAAAGCTTTACTTCAGACAAACATGATATCTTAAACACAATGGTTTAAACATTACAGAACGCTGGTCTATTTGTGGTCCAGAGAATAAACCCCCTTTTTTTCTGAATAAATTGATATTTGGCCAATAAGCGGACCCTGCCACAGTGCAGGAATAACACTAGGAAGAAAAAGGAGGATATTTGGCAAATCTCTTGCTGGTCTCTGGTGGTTCTCTCAAACTCTGGAATTAGGGGGAGGGGGATTTGCCTAGCCACTCTTAGTATCTGCATAAATTATCAGGGAAAGTTGTTGATGAAATTGATAAAAACTTTCCACAAATCAGTTGGTCTGCTTGGCATTTATTTGTCTCTTTATAACAATCCATTACCAATTATCACATAGTTGCATCCCCTTTGCTCTACAGAAATCCACCATGCTATCTGCTCTTTCACATTGACTCTCATTTGTGAAGGCTCAAAGTTGTGTATTTTTCTCAGTAAACTTGAAATTTATTTTTGAGTTTCAATAGTGCAATATCTTCCATGCTTCTGGAGAATGATTGACATTCCTGTTGACTAGACTCGCTTCTTTGATTGTCTTTTTTAGGGATAGTTATTTCTTATCTTAACTTCATTTGTAACTCTTGTTCCTGATCAGCCTTTATCCTCTCTCTCTGGCTGGAGGGTGCTTCAGTCCTCTGAGTTTTTCTTCAAGCTCTACTATAAGTTTGAAATTGATATATGCCAAAGTTTATTTCTAATTTTTGCTTTTTCAGATTAACCAAGCAAAGAAGAAAAAAGAAAAAATGTTAAAGATTTTCCATTCCTCCTTTCTAATTATGTCACGACTCTTTCCTGTTCACTCATTTAGTAAACTTGTTCCCTAAAACCTGGCTGCCTTATGTTCCTTATGTTCCTCTAGCTACTAAGCAGGAATCAGTCACTCTATCGCACATAGAATAGCAATCAAGATACACCCTTGCAATTAGCTGCTATTCAAATGATGAACTTTTTACCTCACACAAGTAAAACTCAGTCCCTTAGATTCTCTGCTCATTCTTCTCTTCTCCTTGTTTGTGTTCCTGTTAAACTCCCAGTTACTTTTCCTGTTCATTTGTTCAGGAAGCCCACCATCATTTATATTGTTTGACTGAATCTGCTCCCTAAAAAGGACTTTCAGTATTAGAAATTAGCTAATCTTTTTTTTAATGCACTTTCAACTCAGATTTTATACTTCAAAAGCTTTGTTTTTCATATACAAACCAATGCACTTTAATTGGCACTTTTTCACTCTTAAACAGTATGTTGATTTTTCACTCTTAAACAGTATGTTATGTGAGTAATTTATAGATTTGGAAATTAGGCACTATCCCAAAATTGTTGGAACAAAGCAATCTATAATCTCTCTGAAATATCCAATCCTAACAAATCTATGAAAAGTGGGGGGAAAAGATGTATTAACTGTATATTATAGGGAAAGAAATAAGAAATATCATAGTAATATCTAGCCTGTTTCATTTTATAGGTCACATGGTACCATTATTTCTTGGTTCCATACATTATTTAAAAGAAATAGCCAGATTTTGATAAGTAGAACAGTGATTAAGTAAGTTATCATACACCAGTGTAATGAATTTCAAAACTTACTATTCCCAGTAAACCATTATTTTGCTTTGATAATTTGGTGTTACAGAATTATAATAGAGTTTTAGTGAAGGCTAAAATGACCATAATAAGAACCAGTAATACTATATGACCCTGCTATTCTAGGAAAGTTTAAAATTGTTAGCTAATCCAAAATCCAGCTGCTTATGGACTTCCAGTGGAGGCATGGCCTGAAGATATCCTTGGAAAATGGCTTAAATTTGTGGTCAGGTGCAGTATTTTCAGCTATCAAAATCTCTCTGGAGAAAAAATAAATCTTGAGTTTGCCCACATTTACTTCTTACAACAGATACTCCTTATAAGTTAATTGCAGGAACCAATGATTTTTGTGGTTAGTTGGAATTATATCTAAGGTTATAATTGTTGGATGCTTATCCTACGGTTGGGTAGGTAATATATAGAAAACTATGTTCTGTAATTTTAACTGCTACAAGATGACTAACTGGCTGTGCTAAGCAGACATAAAGAAGGCAGGAAGTTCATTCACTTCTGCTCCTGCTATTAAAAGGTTGAACTGCTGAAAGGAACTGTGTCTGTGTTACTGAAGAGAACTGGAATTGTAAGCAAACTATGTTTTTGTGTTGAACCGTGATTATTTGAAGAAGTGTTATCTTTGTTTTGAGAAGCCAAGTTTGTTTGTTTTTTACTACAAGTAAAGACTGTTTATTTTTCTTTAAACATTCAGAGTCTGTGAGTATCTGTGTGTTTTGCTAAGCAACGTATCTATTCGCTATCTGGTCCGTTGAACCACTTTGCAGAGGGTAGTTTTACCCTCAACAATAATTATAATGTAACCTTTCAGCTGATCGTCATTTCTTAATCAATGTCAAATTTATTTTCATTGCTTTTTAAATATTTGAAGGCTCCATTTTTCACTGGTGTTCCTTGGAAGCATTTCCTTCAGTCCTTAATGAAAGAAGTTTTAATTATGACTTTAAGAATCTATAAAAATGTGTTTTTTTAATTAACAGAAAAAGGGTAATTGGAGTGTTGTTTTTAGAAAGTTATAAGTAGACTACTGGGCACATACTATCACATGTGATGGACATGTGTGAAAGCAAAGAAATACTGGCAAAAATACATACATGGTTAGAAAAAATGTTAAAGCAGCATCTAGATTATAAACCAGAAGGTATAGTACAAGAAAAGTATGATAAGGAGAAATTGTATTTAATACTACATGTTTTGACAGCAGCAAGAATTGCATTTGCAGAGTATTGGAAAAATGAGGAAACACTGAAAGAAGATGTAATTTAAAAAATATTAGATTGTGCAGAAATGGACAGATTGAATTAAAGATAAAAGAAAAAAAAAGATTCTCGAAAAGAGTATTTTCGAACATGGGACTTGTTTTATGAATGGTTGGATAATAGAGATAGAAATTAGGAGCTGGAAAAGTATTATTATGTAAGCAAATTTACAAAGACAATACACTGTTCACAAAGCACTTCTGTATATTAAATGAAAATGTATAAATAAACTGTTTAAAAAAAGTTATAAATAGACTAAGGATTCAGAATAATTAATATAATAAAATAAATTGATTAAAATTAAAGATTTGCTTCATTGGGAAACTAATCATGTTTTTGCATTCAGAAGCAAAACAAAATGATAACATAGAATTTTGATGGTTGGACACTAGAAGACACCAGAGGAAAACAAAACAATGGATATATTGAAAGATATTGTAAACAAATAACTGACCAAAATATTGTTCAGGATTTCTGCCATTATTCATAGACTAGATGTTGCTATGAATTTTTTTTAATCTAGACCTAGAAATTACAAATTGCAAAAAGGATATGGATGAAATATCAAATTTACAAATGACATTGGCTAATGTTTAACTAAAGAGCCTTGGTAGTACAGTGGTCTAAGGCACCCTTTTATTAAGCTGGTTATTAAGACCAGCTGCCTGCAATTACTGCAGGTTCGAATCTCGCCAAGGCTCAAGGTTGATTCAGCCTTCCATCCTTTCTAAGGTAGGTAAATTGAGGACCCAGTTGTGGGGGCAATAAGCTGACTTTGTATAAATATACAAAAGGATGAAGGCTATTGCTGAGCACATTGTAAGCCGCCCTGAGTCTCCGGAGAAGGGCGGCATATAAATCAAATTTTTTAAAAAAATTGATATACAGATAAGATACATAAAAAGTAACTTGGAAAACTTTTTGTATTGGATCTGCAGAATAGCATTATTAATGTTGTCACTGATTGTGAGATGAAAAAGAAAATGATCATTTGTCAAGATAACATTTGAAGGGATCTAATATCAAGATTATGGGGAGGAATGGGGAGGAATATAATGTGGATTTATTTGATCAAAGTTAAAATAGATAGGTTGTTATTTCAGGTCATCTTTAATTTATCGTCTAGAATGAGAATATGATATTTTAAAGCTTTGTTTTATGTACAATAGTTATATGGGAAAAAAGATTGTAATGTTTTAAACATGATTAAGGTTAAGATATTATTTTATTGGTTACTGATTGTACTTGAATGATGAGATTTGAGAGATTTGTTTAAAAATAGAAAATGAGAAATAAATATAGAAGGAAGAAATTCAAGTGGGTTTGTTAGATTAAGTCTGTAGTTTAATGATTACACATGAATATTTCTAGCCACACTTAAAGAACTTTTGCGGATTATAATGGATGATGAGGCTTTAAATATTTGTTTTTAGAGAATGAGATGAGACTAGGCATGGAAGCCTGTTGGATGACTTTGAACCATACGCTGTCTCTCAGTCTAACTCACCATACAGGGTTGTTGTGGGGAAAATAGGAAGAGGAAGGAGTATTAGGTATGTTTGCTGCCTTGGGTTATTTATAAAAATAATTAAAGTAGAATAAAATAGATGAATAAATAAATATGTGATGAAGGACAGTTGTATATTAAGAAATGGTGATAAGTTGTTAAAGTTGTATATATGTTACTACTTTTCTCCTTTTTAATTTTTTCTCTTTTACCTTTTGTAGTTGTATTAGTTTGTATTACTTTTATCTGCATAGTGTATTTTCTGCAAATGTAATTCTAAAAAAACATTTAAACAAGAAGATAAAAGCTAACACAGGGCTCAGGTAATATATACAAAAGATACTGTTCATTCCTCATAACTTTAGATAAGGCCTTGCTTCAGATATTAATCCTTTTGTGAGATCTTTATTGTGTAACATCCTTTCATGAGATTAATGTTTTGAGAATCAGTTTTGGTTTTAGAAGAAACCACCCAAATTGTACTTTTTATCTAACAATATTAATGTGGGTGCTATTCAGGTGATAAACCAAGTATAGTAATAATAGTAATACTACCCATGTCTTAGCATGTTAATTTCTTTGATGTTTAATGAACCTTATTTGTATTTGGTACACAATTATTAGATATATTAATGTATTTACTTAAAAATCTTAATTTATTTACTTGTGACTTTGTTAATCATTCTTGATTTGTTTTATATTTTTATCTTATGTTAATTTTATTCATTTTACAGTTGAATGCAGAATTTATAAAGTATCAAAAATATTCTCCTGAAAATTAAACATGGGTCATTGAGTAAATATTGGTACTTTGCTTGAAAGTTCCCATTAGCAGAAAGAGTTGCTAGTGGATATTTCTTTATTTTCCTCAGATGGCTGAAGTGCATGGAAGCGTAGGCTGGTGAGTGGCAATGGATTTGTAAATCAAAACATTAAAACATTTCTTTCCAGAAAATAGATATAGTTAAAAAAACAGTTAAGCAATAAGAATATCTCCCAGATTTTCTGAGTGAATGTTTTCATAATTGCCAACAATCATGGCCAAAAGGAGGGTGGAGCTGGGGGAATTTCAATTTTAGCATAATTAAAATTCCATATAGCCAATTCTCACTATGTATTGCACATATAATATACAAAATCAAGGGGATGCCCAATATATATATATATATATATATATATATATATATATATATATATATATATATATATATATATATACACACACACACACACACACACACACATACACACACGCACAACACTTTTAGTTAAAATTATAAACTCTTAGTAATATAGCTTAGCACATATAGGCAAATGTAACTGACTTTAGCAGTAAACTGTATTTAAACTTAACCATTTAATCTTAATTTTTAAAGAATATTTCAACCTATTGTTTTTCTTGAACACTGAGCCTTAATAAAAATGTAAGCATTCTAAATTCATTTCAATTGAACTATGCAAAAATGGTGATTTTACAAGAATGCTATAACCTTGTATCATACTTGGAAAGTTAATATTCTGTAAGAATACTACCGCCATTCTAATTTCCCCCTCCCCCCCCAAGTTAATACGACAGTTTTACAATGTGATCTGTTGGCTTCCTTTTTTTTTTTTAAAAAAAAATTGTATTAAGAGATTTTACACAAGGCTTTATCAAATAACAAATGCTATCTTTTGTTAAATAAAAAATGGAATATGTTTTTAATACCGGTACCAAGTGTTTATCACTTGTGAACTCTTTACCCATTTTTCATCCATTCAGCATATCTCATTTGATATTGTCTTGAATGCTTTGCCTACCTCTTCTACATATTTTTTTTTCTGAGTTCAACTCTGGTTTTAGTTTACTTTGGATCTGAACTGTATTGCTAATTGGTATTTTAAGAATTAATTTTCCAGGACTTCCGGTTTGCTCTCCGTCGCTGCCAGATGGTCCCTTGGGACCGCCATCCCCATTGCCTGTAAAGAGCCACCTTTACAACTGAAAGGCGGCTCGAAAAACTCCATTTCCATAAGGAAATGCGAGATAGAGCAGGTGAGGGTGGGTAGAGCTCTCTGCGAAGTCCCCAGAGTTTTTTTTTTTACTCTTGGGGACGAAGCAGATGAGGCTCCCTATTTCCCTCGCCGCCGCTCCAGGCTTTGGGAGACCTCTGCCTTTTTGCAGAGCCAGGCGATGAGAACATGCCTTTTAAAGAAAATTAACAGATTGTTCAATTAAAGAGGATGAGATATGGACCTGTGACTCTAAATCGCAAGTATTTTTACTTACTTTATAAAAGATATTGAAGAAAGGAAAAAAGAATTTTAAAATGGCGACTGCTGAGGCTTGAGAAGGGAAAGCTGAAAGGGAAAGTCCTTCTGTCTCTCAACAAGCCACAAAGTAGCGGAATAAATACCGTTGGTTACAATTGAGAAGAAAAAGTTCTACTTTTCTGTTTTCTTTTTCCTGGAGATCTAATACTGATCTTGTTTGGAAAGAAGTTTTCTTTTCTTAAAAAAGAGTTTGTCTGTGTGGAAGATGGCGTTTAATTTAACAAAGCCAGACAAACAAGCAGTGGGGAGGAGGGATTCCCCCATTTACAAACTACGTGAACAAGTTTTAAACCTACAGACTCAGAAAAATGATTTTAATTTAATTGAATTTCTCTTGGAGGAGATGGTAAGAAGGGATGAGATTGTGAACCAGAATCTTGAAAAATTTAAGCAGGAAATTAAAGAGTTGATACAATCACAGTATGATAATTTGCAACGAAAGATTTCAACAGTGACTAAAGGTTTTTCAGAAATTGTTATAAAGTTAGATACAGATATTAAGTTATTAGAGTCTAAAATGGAGGAAGTTGATGACAAGATTTATAATTTGGATAATAAAATACAAAGAATTGAAAATGATTTGATAAATACTCAAGACAATAGTTTAGAAGAAAAAATTAAAACGGAAGTTGATCATAAGACTTGTAATGTAGAAAATATAAAACAACGGATTGAAAAAGAAGTTTTAATGATGCAACACAACTTTACGGAATTTGCAATCAGAATGAGAGGAGTACAAGAAAATAATAGAAATGATTTAAGGAAAATATCTGCTGAAATTCTGGCTGGGATTTTAAAGGTTCATCCTGAGGAAGTATTTTGCAGGATTGATAGAATCTACAGAATAAATTCTTGGATTGCAAAGCAAAGGCAACTACCTAGAGATGTGGTGATCTATTTTACAGACAAAGAAATAAGAAATAATATTGTGCAAAAATCTTTTAATTCTACTTTACAACTGGATGGAAGAAAGATTTGGATATATAAAGAGTTACCGCCTAAGATGTTAGCGGATAGAAAGAAATTCGGATTCTTGGTGACTGAGCTTAAAAAACAAAATATTTTATTTAGGTGGGATGTTCCAGTTGGAATAATATTGAGATATCAAGGAGAAAGATACCAATTAAATACTGTTGACAAAGCGGAAGAATTTTATTATAAGACTTTGAAAATGAGTTCAACATCTTCATGCACAACACAAGATAAGCAGAAGGAGCTGGAAATAATGGAAAAACATCGAGCTACAGAGGTTTTGGTAGATGAATTGCCTTTGGATCCTTTAGATGTCTCAGTTGGACTACCTATAAATAAGAGAGAAGCGGTGTTGGATTCTAATGTGATGATTCATCAAGCCACAGACAAGCATGGAAATCAATCAGTTGATATACAACTTATAGAAAAGAAACTTGAATGGCGATCTAACCCACAAAAGCAAAACCAACAAGATCAAGTTATAGATCAGAATGAAAACCGAACAGTTGATATACAACTCATAGAAAGGAAACCAGGATGGAGATCAAACCCACAAAAAGTAAAAAAAAGAAAAAAAGAAATAGGTCTCACAAAAATAAAAACTTTTAATTTAGGCAACAGCGAAGCCAGTTATTTAAAAGATGATTGAATACATGAAAAGACAGTTGAGGCGAAGTATTGGTTAATATCATCCTGAGGAGAGTGACAGATCTCTGCAATGCCGTATTTTTTGGGATGTGAAAAGGGCCTTAAACTGTTGGATTGGAACTATCTATTTGGATTCTTTGATAAATGTATTATGTTTATGATGAGTTATATGGCAAGAGAGCTATGATGGGGCACGCAGAAGATCTGGTTATTATCCCATTAGGATGGTTGGAATTAATAATCCTGAAGGAAACCACTACTACAGATACTATATGGAATATAATTATAATGTCACTCGGGTGGTTGTTTTTCTTTTTTTTTATATACATACATACATGAAGATATCTATTATTGATGGGGGCAGATGATAACTGAGGATTCCGAATATTCTGTTGGAATTAGGATGTGATGTTACCCTAATATGGATGATGGAGTCAACAATCCAGTTTAAAAACATTATAGAAGATATTATATGGAATATAAGTTTAAAGTCATTGATTTTATCTATATAAGGGATATCTTTTTTTTTCTTAGTTAGGTGGGTAGAAGAATAAAGATATTAAGAATTGTTATTTTTGTAGGAAAGTGGGTGGAGATAGGTTAGCTTATTGATGGTCTAGTTTAAGAAAAGGGAAATCTAAGAGATATATTTATGGGAGTGGAGTAGACTAGGAGTTGAATATAAGTAAAATCAGGATTTATTATATAGTTTTATAGTGGAAGGCTGCTTTGAAATGTTATATTATTATATATAAAAGATTAAATACTAAATTAGGATTTATTATATAGTTTTAGTGGAAGGTTGTAATGAAATGTTATATTAATATATATAAAAGGTTTGACTTAAGAGATATATGTATGGGGGAGGAGAAAAAGGGCAGATTAAGTCAGAACATTATTTTGAAATGTATAGTAAAAGGGGGATATAATAGTATTATTAGAAAGAAAGGGTCAGTATTTGGGGGATGGAGTAAGGGAATGGTAAAGTATTATACAATCTGTTATGAATTTGGATTTTACTATGAAGAAGTCACAGGGGGAGGGGGGGAGGGGGGTTAGGGAGGAGGGGGGAGAAAAAAGGGGGGGAAATTTGTATTTGAAAAACTTTCTCAATAAAAAAAAAGAATTAATTTTCCAGATATCCTCATGAAATTACTTCCTGTGTGTTATGATTACTAGCCGCTGATTAAACCATTTTTGGTTTTCACTTAACATTTCAACAATCAAAATATTTGATGGTATTGGGCATAAATGGGCATGAACCATCAACCATTTCATCAGACTGAAGAACCTTCTTTCATAGAGGAAAGGCAATGAGAAAAATTGAAGCAATAAGCAACATTATTTTTTAAAAAGCAATAAGACAAAGTACAGCCTGTGATAATTATATTTATAAAGTCATCACAAGGATAATTCACAATGCAGCACTGATAACACAAAGAGCGAGCATTGGTTAACTAATAAAATATATGATAAAACTGAGGTTTTTCAGCTGAGTTCTATAGAATCCTAAGGTACTATGAGAACCTGATAGGGTTTTGTGAGAAACTAAGTGCAAAAAACAAAAAAGTCACTTGAACAAAACTGATTTTCAAACACTGGAGTTTGTTTTAGATTAGAGGTTCCAGGAATTTTTGTTTTTACTTAATAAGCCCCGTGGTCTCAGAAAGTCTGGAAGTCTTGGGACCAAAGAAAAATTACATAATCTTCATTTAGGACATTGGATAAGTTTAGTTGAATTTTCTGGTGTATCATAAATCACTGATTGAAATCATGCTTTAATCTAGATAGTATTTCTCTGGGGCTAAATTCAATATCAGTATCTCAGAAATGAATCCATTATTCCATCCTCTTAACACAGTTCTGCTGGACATTCCCATGATTTTGCTGAGACTGCCCTATTGAGTAGGTTTGCAGAACAGCATTTTTAAATAGCAACAGTACAGGTCTAGCGAGGTCTAGTGCAAATTTATGCTCAGCCAGATGTAGCTAACAAGAGTTGACCCAGCCAATATGGCACAATGTTCTGATTGTCTAGCAAATCTTAGAGAAGACAGAGATCATGCATATAATATGCTTCATTCCAAGTCATGTGAATTTGGCAATGTAGCTTGAGCGGAGGAGGGGGGGACACCTTTAAGTATAGATTAAAAATATCTGAACATAGGAATGCTTTCTTCAGAGATATTTAAACACCAACATCAAAGGCATCACTTAGTAGTTATTAAATTAGACAGAGCCAAGTCTGTTTTATGGGTGTGGTATTCACAATGGAATTTCAACTGCTTTTGCCTTGATTTGATAATTCACTGATTATAAATGGGGAGGGTAGAGAAAAAGCTCTGAAAGAAATGTTATCATTCTTGCAAGATAATTGCAGTGAGAAACAAACAACAGTTATAATGATTCTTTGTATCCGACATATGTTTGTTATAAACTAGAGAAAAGGAAGTGAGGGGAAGTGAAAGACTCATGAATAAAGAAGAATTCAGGAATATCATGGGCATTTTGTAAAGACACTTGATCTGATAATTCTACTTCTGCCACAGCCTGATTGAACCAGTTTTGACTGAGTGGATATAGAAAAATATAATTAGATATGTGTGGTTCTTTGAAACTCTGTACAATATCAGAGTGATCTAAATTTGTACATTGTTTCTTTCACTCTAATGCTAAAATATACAGCCCATAAGAGGTTCCTCAAAGCCTTGAGGTCTGCTTATGAAACCCTAAGGGTTGTGTCTGAGTGTTAACAAGCTTTTTGTTTTATGAAGAATTTGGCACCAGCCTTTTCTTTCTTTTCTATGGGTGTCTTTCTCCTCCCTCCTCCTACAGGTTGCTATGGTGGCATTCTTCATTTTTCTCCCATGGATACTAGCAACCAACTACAACAACTGTGGCTGTCTCCAGTCTTAGTTATCATTCCTACACCTTTCACAGTTGCTACCATGCTATGCCGTGCCACTCCTTCTTTTCCCTTCACATTTCTTCCCTTTTAGCCTCCACTTCACTGAGGTCTTCCTTTTATGTAATCCATGTGCCAATTGCCAGGCTCTTCTTTTCTCTTTTTGTCCTTCTCTACTTCCAGTTCTTTCTTCTTAAATAATGTCATGCCATAGGACTTGCCATTTCCTCTGCTGGAGATCCTTAACTATTTCTGAGCAAATTGATTGTGCTGGGTGCAGTAGTGGGATTCAAATCCCGGTGCTACCGGTAGCACGCAGGCATGTGCGGGTGCTTCGTGAGCATGTGGCATTCTGCGCATGAGCAGAGCATTTTTGATGATATCTGGGTGGGTGGGCAGAGCTTCCTGCTGCCGCCGCTACCAGTTCACCCAAACCGGGGCGAACCAGTAGAAATGCACCCCTGGCTGGGTGGACAAAGAGTTAACTGATACAATGCCACTGAAATCAGCAATTTTGTGTATATTGTGATTTTGTTATATTGTACTATATTAATTTATTTGATTCTTTTTGTTAGTTTTTATTGTTTTAAATGTGGTTTTGTATTCTGTAAGCTGCCTTGAGTCGCCATGGGCAAATAGGTGGCAATATAAATTAATTAATTAAATAAATAAATATAATTCCTACATTATTAAACAATTTCTTAAGCAGAATAAGCAGAAACCTATCATATAGTGCAGAGGAATGCACAACCACCTCCTCCAATAGCCAAGATACTAAATTTGACACCAAGTAGTAATTTGAAAAGTATTGCTTTATCACACTGCTGCCAACTACTTTGAATATCCTGATAATGTATTGTAATGTCTCTACAATACAGAATCATTTAAAATCCCCATTCATAAGAACTCCAATTATAATCTAATTGTTCAGATTAGCTTTGCTTTGGTAGCAACTCTCATTCAAAAAATAATATAAAATAATAGGTTGCAGATATCGTTTCACTGTTAATCAGAAACAGTTTGCTGAAGAAAGTTCATTCTATCTTTTGAGAGCAGTTACCAATAGGACATGAAAATGGGAATGGAAACGTCTTGGTAAAGGAAATTTGTTACAACTTTCTCTATGCAATGTACGGGCTTTGACTCTGATCTAGTCTTTAGGAATCCAATCTTGAAATCTAATTGTTTGAACTGGCTTCTGCCAAATTTTCTTTTGTTAACTTGTCCAGGAAGGATAATCCTTGCTTTTAGTTTAGACTGGATTATCAAAGGGCTAGGGAAGTGATCAATCTGCTTTCTTATTCTCAAAGTTAAACTAGCAAACTTCAGTAGCATAGTTTGCTAAAGTAGAGGAAAATATATTAGAGCATTTTTTGTTTCTGAATGATACCCTGGGGGGAGCCCACTACTGAAAGAAATGAGTAAAATGATTGAGACATTTTAGTAAATTTGATTTCTTTGTATTTACTTTTAACTTTAATGTAAACTCAGAAAGTTAATATAATTAATTTTCAGGTGTGTATTTAATAATTCTTCTTTCAGTTTATTAACAATTTTTATAGGTCTTTATGGACCACACTAAAAGCTTTGGGGAGCTTTTATAATATCTATGGTGAATAAAAAATAGTCAGGCACAAAACCTGATGGATCCTTTAATCAATGTTTCTGTTATCTGTATCAAGAAATACCTAACATGTGTAGTTCAATGTATAAAAATAGCTTAAATATTAAGAACCATTTTAGAGGTTGGGCAAGTAGTTGGAAAGGTAATGGCACAGAATGATATATCTGATATCCTCAGTCACATTTCCATAACTATTCTCAATTACATGGTCAAATGCAAAGAGTTTCTGCCTTCCGATAAAGGATTAATATATAAAATTTATGGAGAGAATGCATCCGCCGTGCTATTAAAATGATCACAAGAAAACTGTAGCAAATCTGTGGTTTTTCTCTTTAACTGCCACAAAATCTACAGAAATCAAACATTGGTTGCACAGGATTATTCCATTCTAGGAAATCTCTCTATATTCTTGCCAAAATAGAAAGCTGTTATGCCTATGGCAATTAATTTGCGTTTCAATGATATTGCAGTTTCATAGTTAATTGCAAGAGATCTTTTTGAAAATAAATCAAAAACTCCTTTTCCATTGCGAAATCTAGCACAGTCATGCTTTCTCTGACTTTCTGAATGGCACGATGGCTACAATTCTCTTTTAAGAAATGGAATGTACTGTTACCACATTCCTTAAAAGTGCTTAAAAGTCCATTGCTTAAAAGTGAATAAGCTTTGGTTTGGTTTGGACTGGGAAGTCTTGGACCTTTCATCTTTAAAGTATATTTTGTAGGTGGTGTTTTTGTTGGCAACAAAGAACATGATGACAATGCAATGGTATTAGCTTCCATTTCTGGAACTTTTTCCACCACAGGGTTATACTGCTGACCAGCAGATGGAGACACAGTATACTTCTTGGATATACTTTGTGTGCAATATACTGTACAAGTGAAATTTCCTCTTGAATTCTGCAAGATAGACAGGTAGATTGATTTGATATCCTTATTATTATTGATGCTGTTGCTCTTTTAACTATAATTTCATGAGTTGCTTTACAGTGTGCCCCTCATTTTGCCAGTTCCTGTGCATTTTATTACAAAGATGTAAAGAGCCATACAGAATATAAAGTGCTTAAACCATTATAGGACCCAATTGCTGCTTAACCATTTTAGAAGATGACAGCTAGGGATTAATGATAATCCAGAAGCATCCAATTTAGTTAGTTTCTCAAACAATTCCTGGATTGGATCAAGCTATGAATTGTTCATATAAATGTAAATATTAATAATGTATATTAATCCCAGCCTGATCTTTTAGACTATCGTGATCCTCAATCAGATCAAATGGGCTTTTCTAATCTATTCTTTTCAGGATGGCTTTCTTAAATAGCATTAAAACAATTTTTCCCAATAGATCCTGCATCAAGAAGTAATTGATTTTCTTACAGCAATATGTCATTCATAATTTCTTAACAAAGCAAGTGCTAAGTTTGATTGAGTCTTTTTTACAATTCTGACTTCCCATGTAACTATAACTTCTCTATGGCTGACCCTCTCCTCTGGAACTGCATTCTCTGATGTTTATCCAACTTATTTATATCACGTTTTGGAAAACCTTAAAAAAGACCTTTCTGGGTTTTTCAGCAATCTTGAGTTAGGATACTTTGTCAGCTCACTTTTGGAAGTATGCTTTTTATAGTCTGGAAGAGAAACTTAGTTTCTCTAGTGTGGGTCTTAGCAATTTCATTATTTATCTTTCCCTGTTGTTTCATTAATTATCAAAGTAAACCTCTTAGTGTTGCAATCACAACTGAAGCAACTTATAAGTTGATTAAAATAACAAACAAATAAATACAACATCAAGTTTCAAAGCCTCCGCACCCTAAAATTCATAGTATAAGTGAAAATCAGGCAGCCAGAAATAAAATACTATTGAATAATTCTTCTGTAATGATGGGAAGTTAATATCCATATAAAATCTACCCAGCAACTTCAAAAGTAAGTGGCATGCCAATCCATTTGACTGGGCTTGGGTTATAATACACCTCTGTGCCAGTAGAACAAACAGGTTTGCTTTTCAGCTCCATGAGGAAAATATTTCTCTGCTCCTTTCTTAACATTAGAATTATTTTAGTTGAAATATCTTTCCAATTAATGGTTTCATTTAAATATAAAGTGAAAACCTACAGTTTTTAGCTATATATAAATATAATGTTAGCCTAGCCATACAGGATCTTCAGAGAAGTAGCTAGCTATTTTTTATATAGTGAATGAAATAATTGGAACTATATATATCAGAAGAAAGCTTGATCCTTGCTGTTTTTAGCCCATTTCTTGGACTAACCCACTAAAATATAATCCTCTTTAATTTTACCACCTTAAGTTCTTGCTCCTCCTTACCCCAGGGGAGTCCCATGTCACATCCAAATAAATATTCACATAACTATTAAGTCGGCAAAATATTAATTGGATTTATTTGCCAAAATACATATATTTCAGCAGATATTGGAAAGAGACTGCCTATTTTCAAACAGCTTTCTAGCTGATAATAAAAGATGTATACATATTAATGCTCTTTTGTTTTTACTATAATATTTCCTCATAAAGAGAGGTATACATTCGTTCCAAACATGGAATATAACCTTGTATTCAGTTGATAGCAATTTGTGGCATTTTACAGATATAAAATCCAGAGTCCAAATTCTATAGCCTAATTGTAATCCAAAAATCTAACAAGATGTTTTACAAATCACTTAATTTTTGTAGTAAGACTAACATTTAATATATCATACATCTTTTCACTATATCATGCAGGGTCTCACTTTACCTATAAGGTGAAAAGTACATCTTCGTGCAACCAATCTCATCTCTTCAATTCTAATCTGGCATTCATGAATAATAGGTTAAGGTGCATCCCCCCTCCTAGAGTGTCTAAATTGCATCACTGAACATTACAATTGGTCTAGTTGGTTAAGGCAGCAGCTAGAAACAGGAAAATGTGAGCTCGAGTCTCACTTTAAACATGAAAGCCAGCTAGGTGACTCTCAGCCCACAATATCATGCTCAAGTAAGAAACCAATTCCTATCACAAATAATGTATCAACACATAAAAAATGAGACCCTGCACTTACAGGAAATTGCTAGGAAGAAAAT
The DNA here is from genome assembly GCF_059756535.1 of Pantherophis guttatus. Classification (NCBI taxonomy): domain Eukaryota; kingdom Metazoa; phylum Chordata; class Lepidosauria; order Squamata; family Colubridae; genus Pantherophis; species Pantherophis guttatus. The sequence goes on from NC_142066.1 coordinate 114,063,709, forward strand.
AAAAAACTGGGGGATGGGATCAGCTATGTCAACCTAAAGACTTCAAATTTCATCTGGAACAATGCTGATCTTTGACCATAATAAAGATTTTATGATTTGATTTGATTTGATTTGATTTGATTGGTCTGGAAGAATCCCATAAATTAAGTTGCTTAGACTATTATGTCTGATGTTCACTGATACACTGCAATTAAAATGATAGCATATTTTATGAATATTCTCCTCCAGAAAATGCATTTTTTTTTTTCTTTTCAGCCAGACATGAAGGTGTATGGCAAAGATGAACTCCATAATACACTTAGCCAATCTGAGATTCCCAACATTGTGGACATTTGGGTGCAGATAGTAACTTTCCAGCAAGAGATATTTAGAGTTCTAACGAGGTGCAGTTTGGGCACTGTATTATTTGAAAACAGCCCTTCTTCCTAATATTGTGCTCATCAGAGTTGACAAAATGAGGATGTTACTAAAAGTAAACAAAGCTTCAAAATGAGGTCAGTGTCTGTTCAGGAAACACTATCCTATCCTCATTCTGCATTAACTCTATTTCTCTTGGCGATCTTTTCACAGAAGTTGCAACCACTTAAACTCTCTACTAACACAAATTGGGATTTATTTATTTTTTAGAAAATGTTTCATTCTAGTGAAAGCAATATAAATGCCTAAATGGAGGGTGGGGGCTATAGGGTATAGGGAAATTATTTTAAAATCAATTAGTCAATTTAATTAATTTCTTGCCACCAAGTTTGTATCCAGGATGCATGTTTTATCATTATAATGCATAATAATTACCTTTTCTACTAACATCTTGTACATATTTTTCTTACAGTAAAATTGATATAATAGACTAACGTGGTTTTTTTACTTTACTTTTATTTATATTTATTTATTCCTGCTTTCAAGTCCATTTTGATTTCTGACAACTGCCAGGCCAAGTCCCTGCAGTTTTCTTGGCAAGAGTTTGTATGTGGCTGCCATTGTCTTCTTCCTAGGACTGAGAAGGAGTTATGGGCCCAAGGTCACCCAGCTGAACATGGGAATCTAGCAACTAGCAATTATTGCTTTTCCTATGTTCCACAACATATAATAGTATTGAGTTTTTATGATCCTGGTTCCTAAGGTAATGAATTAATAATGATAAATAAAAGAAAACAAAGATGGTAAAAAGATTTGGGACTTTAAAATTCAAACAGAAAAGCACCTGTCAAATAACGCCCCCAGAGTCAATATTGCAGAGGATATTGCATAATATTGCACAGGCCAAAAATTCGGGATTTTGGATGTTGCAGCTCAGGAAATAACAAAATAGAAGAGAAAGAATATGAAAAAAACCCCACAAAATATAAAGACCTGCAAATAGAAGTAGAACAGCTATGGCAAAAACAAGTAAGAATAGTACCAATAGTAATAGACACCTTGAGTGCAATTCCAAAACATCTGGAACACCACTTGAATACAATGATAAATCCCATCATTCGACTGCAAAAATCATTTTCCAATTTATTTGGAACAGCTTACATCTTTCAATGATAACTTTAACACTATCACACAAGAACATCTGCCTATCTCAGGTCATTGGGAAATACTCAATAGGTGGATAAAAATGGCAAATCTTGTCTAAACATCTGACTGACTAACCTTAATAGAGTGAGAAAATTGCTAAAAGCAAAACTGAACAGTGCAAACACCGTCTAACCCATCAATACCTGGGTCATACCTATGATGCGATACACTGCAGGATTGTTTAACTGGACATAATTTGATTTGGATAGTTTGGACTGCATAAGAAGAAAACTGATGACTATCATTATTCATTACGTCCCCATAATGATATTGATTATACCTGCCCTGCAGAAATGGATGCAGACAGTTCCTTCAAGTCAAACAAACTGTTGAAGAAAAAAAAGGATATATTAACTGATTATGTAAAAGACAGTCAAGTTCAATCACTGAGGTACATTAAAAACTGGAACTTACTGAATGTGCAGGAAATAAAACATGAATATCAAAATAATGTAATAAAAATAAGAACAGAATGCTGGCAAAGAAAAGCATTAGATGGTTTCTTTCTACAAAAGATTAAGGGGAAAGTGAATAAAACAATAAACCTAGGAAGGGCATATAAGGGCATATAAGATTTGTTCCCAACATCCTATCCTTTGTAAGAGCCTAAAGACCTGGCTCTACCAGTTGGCCTGGAGACCCAAGATAGAAATGTTACTGTGGAGATGGCTGCACAGTAGAGAACAGCCTTCACCCCTCACCCCACCTCCTCATTCTCTGGTCCCCATTTGTCCATCTGCTTTTAACTAATCATATTAATGTAATTTCTTTTATTTTTCTTGGTTTCTTTTATTGTTTGTTTATCTATTAATAAAGATTGTGTTATTTTATCATTCTGTTATTTTACTATCACTTTGTTCCCACTTTCTTTTTATCTGTTCCTTTATTATTGTTATAAGCTGCCTAAAGTAACCCTAAGGTAAAGGTAAAGGTAAAGATTCCCCTCGCACATATGTGCTACTCTTTCCCGACTCTAGGGGGCGGTGCTCATTTCCGTTTCAAAGCTGAAGAGCCAATGCTGTCCAAAGACCTCTTCGTGGTCATGTGGCCAGCATGATTAAATGCCAAAGGCACACAGAACGCTGTTACCTTCCCACCAAAGGTGGTCCCTATTTTTCTACTTGATTTTTTGTGTGCTTTCGAACTGCTAGGTTGGCAGAAGCTGGGACAAGTAACAGGAGCTCACCTTGTTAGGCAGCACTAGGGATTCAAACTGCTGAACTGCCGATCTTTGGATTGACAAGTTCAGCATCTTAGCCACTGAGCCACCGCATCCTTTGTAGAATAACCCTATGGTGAGGCAAATAAATTTAATAATAATAATATAACATGGATCATTTAAAAAAGAACATGAAGACTTTGACTGCTCAAGAGCAAGCTATTTGAACTAATACAGTCAAGGCAAGAATTGAAAAATCATTTTTTGATTCAAAGTGCATATTGTGCAAACAAACAGAAAAAACAGTAGATCATATACTCAGCTTTGCGCAAGAAGACTGCACAAGATGATTATAAACCATGATACAATTGCCAAAATGATTCACTTTTTCATTTGTAAAAATTATCATGTCCCAGTAATTAAAAATTGGTGAGAACATATAATTGAAAAAGTAGTTAAAATGAGGAGGTGGAAATTTCTAAATACAAACTGATAAAATCTTGGTGCAAAACATACCACTTTTAACAATGGCTAAAAAAAATGTAGTTAATTTATGTGGCAATACCAGAAGGTATTAGACAAAGAATTTGAGAAAATGAGTATCAAAATCTGACATAAACAGGCTATGGTAGTCTCAATGTGTATATATCAAAACCTCTTGGACAGTATTTTGAAAATTGGTGCCTTTTCAAAATTTCCATCCAACAATTATATTGCTTAGATTTGCACATATGCTATATGACATCTTAGGTTCTTGGGAAGAACCTGATGTACTTGAAGGTCAACACCAGTTAAAGAATTGGCAGTTGTAATGTGTATTTAGTAATAATATCCCAGGTCCCTGAGAGGCACTTGACAGGTGGACAAAAATGCCATATCCATTCTAAACATTTGGATGACTTATGTGACCAATCATAATCTTAGAAATGTATAAAGCTGGGTGGCATGCAACAAAAGCAATAATAATAGCAATTAAGAATCTAAATGTCAGAAGCAAAAACATAGCTAAAGCAGTCAAACAAAATCTACCATACACTCTAACTCAAGAATTGGGAAAGACGCTGGGATATTTTTGGGGGCATTGGTGGTGTCTCTTAAACACAGTCAGGGTAGGTGCCAGACTACATCTTGTGGGATGTATTCCAGATGAAGCTACTGTCATTGAGACAGCATGCTTCCTAACTTCCCTTGGATGAAACTGCTTTAAAGATCAGCATGCCAATTCAGGGCAAATTGGGGAGAAGCCCTAGAAAACCAATAATACTTTACTAGGTCCTATGCCACGAAAACATATTACCGTATATGTTACTATGCATATTATCACATATGAGAGCCTATTTGGACTAGTGGTTAGTGGCATTAGGCTACAAAGCAGGAGAATAGAATAGAATAGAATAGAATAGAATAGAATAGAATAGAATAGAATAGAATAGAATAGAATAGAATAGAATAGAATAGAATAACAGAGTTGGAAGGGACCTTGGAGGTCTTATAGTCCAACCCACTGCCCAGGCAGGAAACCCTACACCACTTCAGACAAATGATTATCAAACATCGTCTTAACTATTTCCAGTGTTGGAACATTCACAACTTCTGCAGGCAAGTTGTTCCACTTATTAATTGTTCTAACTGTCAGGAAATTTCTTCTTAGTTCTAAGTTGCTTCTCTCCTTGATTAGTTTCTACCCATTGCTTCTTGTTCTACCCTCAGGTGCTTTGGAGAATAGTTTGTGGCAACCCCTGAGATATTGGAACACTGCTATCATGTCTCTCCTAGTCCTTCTTTTCATTAAACTAGACATACCCAGTTCCTGCAACCGTTCTTCATATGTTTTAGCCTCCAGTCCCCTAAATACCTTTGTTGCTCTTCTCTGTACTCTTTCTAGAATCTCAACATCTTTTTTACATCGTGGCAACCAAGACTGAACACAGTATTCCAAGTGTGGCCTTACCAAGGAATTATAAAGTGGTATTAACACTTCACGTGATCTTGATTCTATCCCTCTGTTTATGCAGCCCAAAACTGTGTTGGCTTTTTTGGCAACTGCTGCACACTGCTGGCTCAAATCTAAATGGCTGTCCAAGACCCTCTCACAGTTACTACTATTGAGCAAGGTACCACATATACTGTACCTGTGCATTTTGTTTTTCTTGCCTAAATGTAGAACCTTACTTTTTTCACTGTTGAATTTCATTTTGTTAGATAGTGCCCAATGTTCAAGTCTGTCAAGATCCTTCTTTATCTTGAGCCTATCTTCTGGAGTGTTGGCTATTCCTGCCAGCTTGGTGTCATCTGCAAATTTGATGAGTTCCTCATCTATCCCCTTGTCCAAGTCATTGATGAAGATGTTGAAGAGTACTGGGCCTAAAACAGAGCCTTGGGATAGTCCACTGCATACTTCCCTCCATGTAGATGCAGTTCCATTGAGGACTACACAATGAGTGTGGTTGGTCAGCCAGTTACAAATTCATCTGGTGGTGATGTTGTCTAACCCAACATTTTTCTACTTTGTCTAGTAGTAGGTTATGGTTTACTTTATCAAATGCTTTACTGAAGTCCAAGTAAATTATATTGATAGTATTCCTCTGGTCCACTAATTTTGTCACTTTGTCAAAGAATGCAATAAAATTAATCTGGCATGATCTATTTTTGACAAACCCATGTTGGCTTTTGGTTATTACTTTATTTGCTTCTAGGTGTTCAGTGATTCGTTGCTTGATTATCTTTTCCAGAATCTTCCCTGGTATTGAGGTCAGGCTGATAGGTCTGTAGTTTCCAGGATTTTTTTTTCTTCCTTTTTTGAAGATGGGAACTACATCAGCTCTTTTCCAGTCCTCTGGCAGTTCCCCGGTGCTCCAGGATCTTTGAAATATATAGTTCAGTGATTCTGAGATCTCATCTGCCAGTTCCTTCAGAACCTAGGGGTGTAATCCATCCGGTCCTGGTGATTTAAACTCGTCTAGGGTAGACAGGTGTTCACTTACCATTTTCTTTCCTATTTTTACTCGTGTTCCTAATCTGTTTTTTGTGGTGCTGTTTTTGATAGGTTGGACTGTTTTTTCCCTTTGTGTAAAGACAGATGCAAAAAATGAGTTAAGTAGTTCTGCTTTCTCCCTGTTGCTTATTATCTTCTTGCCACTTTCTCCCAGCAATGGACCAATTATTTCCTTGACTTTTTTCTTGTTTTTAACATGTTGGAAGAAGTTTTTTTTTGTTGTTGTTATTTTTTACTTTTGTTGCAAGCTTTTTTTCATTGTGAGCCTTAGCTTTCCTCACTTCATCTTTATAGGCTCGGGCTATTTGCTGATATTCTGCCTTAATTATTTGCCCCTCTTTCCACTTTTTATACATGTCCTTTTTATCTTTCAATTTGTCAGAGAGTTATTTATGCAGCCATGCTGGTTTCTTTTGAGAGCTGTTATTTTTCTTTTTCATTGGTATTGTGCTAGACTGGGCTTTTATAATCTCACTTTTCAAAATTTCCCAAGCTTCTTGAGTTTATTTTTTTATTTTATTTCAAATTTATATACCGCACCTTCTCCCAAGGGACTCAGGGCGGTGTACAGCCAGATAAAAACATACAATACAAACATTAAAAACAACTAAAAGAATATATATTAATTTGGCCCCAATTTAAGATAACAAACCAATTAAAAAATATTTAAAAATATGTTAAAAAATATGTTAAGCCAGCCCGGCTTGCTGAAAAAAGAAAGTTTTAAGGGCACAGCGGAAGACACCAAGGTCTTGGATTCTCCTTATCTCTGGGGGCAGCTGATTCCAGAGGGTAGGTGCCCCCACAGAGAAGGCCCTCCCCCTGGGGGTCACCAGCCTACATTGTTTGGCTGATGGCACCCTGAGGAGGCCCTCTCTGTGGGAGCACACAGGTCGGTGGGAGGTCATTGGTAGCAGCAGGCGGTCTCGAAGATAACTAGGTCCTATGCCATGGAGAGCTTTAAAGGTGGTAACCAACACCTTGAAGTGCACCTGGAAGACCACTGGGAGCCAGTGCAGCTCACGCAAGAGCTGTGTTATATGGGAGCGCCAGGTGGCTCCCGTGATTACCCGTGCGGCCGCATTCTGGACCAGTTGGAGCCTCCAGGTGCTCCTCAAGGGGAGCCCCATGTAGAGAGCACTGCAGTAGTCTAGGCACGAGGTGACGAAGGCATGGGTGACTGTGCACAGGGAATCCCGATCAAGAAAGGGCCGCAACTGGTGAATCAGGCGAACCTGACAGAAGGTCCCCCTGGCTACAGCCATCAGATGTTCCTCCAAGGACAGCTGCATATCCAGGAGGACTCCCAGATTGTGCACCCTCTCCGTGGGGGCCAAAGACTCGCCCCCGATAGTCAGTGATGGAGTCAACTGACTATATCGGGATGCCGGGAACCACAGCCACTCAGTCTTGGAAGGGTTGAGCTTGAGCCTGTTCCTCCCCATCCAGATCCGCACAGCCTCCAGGCACTGGGACATCACTTCAAGGGCAACGTTGGGGTGGCCTGGGGTGGAGATGTACAGCTGGGTGTCATCAGCATACTGATGGTACTTCACCCCAAAGCCATGGATGATCTCACCCAGTGGCTTCACATAAATGTTGAACAGAAGGGACGAGAGGACCGACCCCTGAGGCACTCCACAAATGAGAGGCCTCCAGGTCGATCTCTGCCCCCCTGCCAACACGAACTGCAACCGGTCTGAGAGAAAGGAGGAGAACCACCGTAACACGGTGCCCCCCATCCCTAACTCTTCCAACTGGTGCAGCATGATACCATGGCCGATGGTATCAAAAGCCGCTGAGAGGTCTAACAGGGCCAGAACAGAGGAGCAACCCCTGTCCCAAGCCCTCCAGAAGTCATCTACCAACGCGACCAATGCTGTTTCCATGCTGTGCCCAGACCTGAAACCTGACTGGAATGGATCTAGATAAGATGTTTCCTCCAGGAATTGTGGAAACTGTTGCGCGACCACACTCTCAACAACCCTTGCCACAAAGCGAAGGTTGGAGACAGGACGATAGTTGGCTAATACTGCCGGGTCCAGGGAAGGCTTCTTGAGGAGAGGCCTCACCACCGCCTCTTTCAAGGCAGTGGGGAAGTGACCCTCACTCAGTGAAGCGTTGATAATTCCCTGGAGCCAGCCTTGTGTAACCTCCCGGGAAGCCAGTACTAACCAGGAGGGACACGGGTCCAGTAAACATGTGGCCACACTAAGTCTCCCCCAAATTCTGTCCACATAATCAGGAGTAACAGAGTCAAACTCTTCCCAGATAACGTTCTCAAGACTATTCCTCGTCACCCTGCCCGAATCTACCCAGTCAGAGTCCAAATCCCCCCGGATCTGAGCGATTTTGTCATACAGGTATTGTCTGAAATCCTCGGCCCTGCCTTCCAGGGGGTCCTCCCGCACTCCAGGATGGAGCAGGGAGCAGGTCACCCTGAGCAGGGCAGCCAGACGATTCTCTGATGACACAATATGAGCAGAAAAGTTGTTACACTTTGCCACTTTTATCGCCACTAGGTAGGTCTTAATATGCGACCTTACCAGTGTTCAGTCAGATTCAGCGAGACTGGCCCTCCAACCGCTCTCCAGGCATCTTTTCCGGCGCTTCATCTCCCTCAGTTCCTCGGTAAACCAAGGAGCCATGAGGGATCGGCACCAGGTCAGAGGCCGCAAAGGCACGACTCGATCCAAGGCCCCACCAGCCGCCCGATCCCAGGCAGCCACCAGGTCCTCGGCCAAGTCATGTGCCAGATCCTCAGGAAGTGGCCCAAGCTCCATCTGGAACCTATCAGGATCCATCAGGCGCCTGGGGCAGACCCATCTTGTTGGCTCCGCCTCCCTGCAGCAGGGTGTAGCAGTTCGAAGGTCCAGGCGAAGGAGCGAGTGATCTGACCATGACAAGGGTTCCATGTCTATATACCCTATAACAAGACCACTCAACCACTGGCCAGAGACAAAAATCAAGTCCAGAGTGTGACCCCCCCCTGTGGGTGGGGCCATGAACTAACTAGGTCAGGTCCATGGCCATCATGGAAGCCATGAACTCCCGAGCCATCTCAGACATTTCACCAACAGATGGCAAGTTGAAATCACCCATGACCATAAGCTTGGGTGTATCAACTGCCACCGTGGCTATCACGCCGAGTAGCTCGGGAAGGGCCGTTGCCACACAGCAGGGAGCCAGGTACGTAAGCAACAAGCCCATCTGAACCCCATGACCCCATCTCACAAAGAGGGATTCACACCCAGCAGTCTGTGGCACAGTGGTCTCCCTCAGACCAAGATCTTCTTTAATAATAACCACCACTACCCCACCCCTCCCCTGGGCCCTCTGCTGATGGAATGCTCTGAAGCCTGGTGGGCACATCTCAACCAGGGGGACCCCTCCCTCCCGGCCCAACCAGGTCTCCGTAATACCCACCAGGTCCGCTCCCCCCTCCTGTATAAGATCGTGAATGAGGGGGGCCTTATTTACCGTGGACCTGGCGTTGCACAGCATCAGCTGAAGGCCCAGATCCTGAGTATCTGTGCCACCTAGTATCCGAGAGGAGCCTTGGGGACCGGGGCGCGCAATTGCTCTCAAACAGCGGGTGCACACCCCCGACACATGATGTGGTCCCTTGCTCCCGCCATATCTGCCCCTCCCATCAACCGCGCTGATGGTACATCCCTCATTGGAATAGCCCTCCATCCCCTCCCCAATCCCTCATCCTCCACCTTCCAAACCGCCACAGTTGTTTTCCCCTTGAGTATTCTCATCCATGGATTCCTTTTCAAGCTCTCTCTAAGTTTATTGAAATTAGCTCTCTTAAAGTCCAAGACCCTAGTTTGACTTTGTTCTACTACTTCTGTTTGCATAATCCTGAATTCCAATATTACGTGATCACTTGCCCCCAAGGTTCCTGTAGCTTCAACACCTTCTATCATTTAATCTCTGTTAGTGAGAATTAAATCTAATCTGGCTGATCCCCTTGTTCCCTTCTCTACTTTTTGGGAAACAAAGTTGTCTGCTAGGTTTGTTAGGAACCTGCTGGATCTTCCACTTGGTGCAGAGTTTGTCTCCCAGTTGATGTCAGGGTAGTTAAAATCCCTCTATTACTATTGTGATGTGCTTCCTACATACCTTAGTTAGCTGACTAGCAAAAAAGTTCATCTACGTTCTCTGGTTGGTTGGGTGACCTATGGCAATGTCATTTCCCCCCCTTTAACATTGACCCAAATGCATTCAAGATAATTTTCATCATTGTTGTGCTCTATTTTTGTAGACGTGTAGTTATTTCCAGGGGTGAAATCCAGCAGGTTCTGACAGGTTCTGGAGAACTGGTAACGGAAATTTTGAGTAGTTCAGAGAACTGGCAAATGCCACCTCTGGCTGGCTCTAGAGTGAGGTGGGAATGGGAATTTTGCAGTATCCTTCCCCTGGAGTGGGGTGGGAATGGAGATTTTGCAGTATCCTTCCCCTGTCATGCCCATCAAGCCACGGCCACAATCGGTAGTAAAAAAAAATTGATTTCACCACTGGTTATTTCTTATATATAGTGCAACTCCACCTCCTCTTTTATTTGGTCTATTTCTTTTAAATAATTTATACTCCTCTAGCTGTATGTTCCATTTGTGGGTTTCATCCCACCAAGTTTCTGTAATGGCAACAATATCATATCTGCCCTCATTTACTTGAATTTTTAATTCACCCTGTTTATTCCTCATACTTTGTGCATTGGTATATAGACATTTGAGTCCATTTTGATTGACCCTGTGTTTACTGTCTATATAACCTGTGTTGTGCCTGACTGTCCCTACTTTCTTGCCACCTGTTTAATTAGTGCACATGGTATGGCACTCACTATTAAATGCTTGGTTTTGCTTGACAGCAAGGCTGATAATCTTACCTGCACAGACATCTATGTTACATGCACTAATAACCCTATTAATTTTCGATTGCTGAGGACAGAAATGTTCTGAATCAATTAATTCTCTGTCCCCGCTGTTCAGTTTAAATGTTTATCCAGAAAATCTGTGAATTTAATGCTAAGTAACTCAGTCCCTTTGTTTGATGGATGCAATCCATCTCTTTTGTACAGTTTTTCATTGGACCAGTTGTAGACATCATGACTAATAAAACCAAAGGCTTCCCTTTTACACTACTCCTTTAGCCACACATTAAACTCTGCTACATGCTGGCCTTTCCCTTTTTGTTCCTTATATACTGGTAAAACCTCTGAAAAGATAAGCCTACAATCTATACTACTAAGTTCATACCCCAAGCTCTGGAAATCATTCTGCACAGAACGTACATCCTTTTGGGACAGATCATTTGTGCCAAGATGTATAATAGCATCAACATCACAGTCCTTACTGGCATACTTGACTATGTTAAGAATACATCTTTTGTCTCTGCTGGCAGTAGCACCTGGCAGACATCTGACCTCTTTCAAAACCTCCATATCTTTTCCTAAATTTACATCCCTTACAATTGAATCACCAACCAGAAGGTGGCTTCTCTTTTTGGATATCATTCAAATCAGTTCAAGTCCCACCTTAGCTGTGAAAGTCAGCTGTGAAACTTTGGGCCAGTCACTCTCAGTCCAATCCACCTCACAAGGTTGTTTTGAGAAAATTGGAGGAAGAACATGTGTTGGATATGTCTGCCACCTTGTGTTATTTGTCAAAATAATAAAGGCAGGAAAGAAAGAAAAGAAAAGAAAAGAAAGAAAGAAGATAGATAGATAGATAGATAGATAGATAGATAGATAGATAGATACATAGATACATAGAGATATAGTGTTTTGAAATAACTAGTACGTACCCAGAAATCCACTGAAAACCACTGCAACTAATCAAAGATCAAAGATATTACATGGGCTTGACAGTGTATGGTCTTTATTGTCCATAGCACTGCATTTTGAACTAGCTGCATCCCCATGCAGAATTCCCTGGAGTAATCCATTTTTTCCAGTTCTTCTTATAGCAGGCTCTTAGCTTCCTATGCCCAAAATACGCAGGTAAGAACTAAGAAAATTGATAAAGCATGTTTTTTAAAGAAAAAAGAGAAACATTACATAGCCAAAACCATGTTCGTTTGTTTTCTATAACATTGAACTATGATTATTCAGCAATATCCAGATTTTCAGTGGTAATTCTATACAGTTTTAAGGACTACATAAAAACACTTGCTAGAGTCACATTCAATTGTACTGTGTGAGTGATCTCCCACCCTCCACCCCCATGGCATTAACACCATGAACATCATTTGTCCCACCTTTATTTACACATTATTATTACATTTTTATATGTATTCAAATAATTACCAACTTTACGTGTTCATAATATTGTCACAGTGGAAATTCACTGCTTTTTTCACCAGTTTAGAAGTTTTCATCTTTAACAATCTTCACATTTCAGCACTAAAAGGGCCAGTTTCATCACTGCATAGCAGTTGTGCCATTTGTTGATACAATCACAGAGTTCAAAAGCTCTGTTTCTAATAAAACATTTATGATTATTGAAAATGCTTTTAGCCTGTGGATGTGTGGGTTCATCAGGTAAACAGACGTAAGACACCCATCACAATTTTCAGAATACATATTATTAATCCAGTAATAGCTGATGAAGCCATTACAGTCTGCCATGGAAATCCTCCTTTGCTCATTAATCAGCAGGCCTATAAATAACATCAACATTGCATCAGCTTTCTATGCAGTTTTGCAGTCTCTCAAGGTAAAAGCTGTAGTAGCCATTGCAATACCTGTAATACTATATCACCTATAAGGAAGATGGAACAAAGAAAGTATTTTCCAAATTTATATTTTAAAATCTGAAAATTTACAATAGATCAAATGCTTTTTAAGCTATTAAGTTTAACAAAACTATCTAAAACATTTTAAAGTATTGTTGGATGCTGATGTTTGTGAGAACATTGATCTGACAGCTAAAACAAATATACTGTAATTGGAGAATCTGATTGTAAATAACAATCATTCAGTCATAAATAAAATATTTTTCTAATTGTTTGCTAGTGCAAATATTGCTAATGCAACATTTATATCTATCCAATTATCACTACCACGTATTATATACATGGCAACTGATATATGCAATTGCAACTATATCACAAGTGTATGTATATTTTCAATGAAAATACTTCACAGACATATACACAATACATGAACCTGTTTCATATATATTATATTTAATACAGTTACATAACTCTTTCAGGTTGATGTAGAAAAGCATCTACTAAAAATAATTCTCATTCTGGTATGTATTAATCTATTTTAGATGGACAAAAATCATAACATCAACTTTACTAAGTGAAAATCAGCATGGTTTTCTGCAAAACTATATCCTAATTTATTAACCTTTCAGAATACCAACAACATGCATGATGATCAGAGTGATAGGATATTTTAAGTTTTTTTGCCCAAATGCTTATGGTGCAAAGTTGTCATAGGAGAAGAAGAAAACTCCTCTTATGGATCAAATATCTCTGTCCTGTCTGATTTTTTAAAAACAAAAACAAAAAAGCAATAATGCAAGTAATATTCCAAAGGACTTTGTAGTATAAACAATGAAAAACAGATAAAAATCCCACAGGTTTATATCACATCCATCCTTTGTGAATAAGGATAGAGTTCTTTAGAGAAAACAAGTATTACTGCAAAGGAAGGCAGACACCAGGCCAATGTCCAAAATGTTTCAATTGAATGCAAACTCAAGGCATGTTTCCAAACAATAAAAAGGAAAAGAAATCAATAGAAAAGGAAGTACAGAAAATTTTAAAAATCATTAATTTAAATATAGGTTTCCTGTTGATACTGGTAGTCATTCAACAAAGAGATGAGATCCATGGGTAAGCTTGGTTGTTGTTGTTTTATCAAATTCCTATTCCACAGCCATTAGTTTAAGTCGGCAGTGAAGAGACGTATAGTAAAGTTCTTGTATACAATTATCTTACTAAAAAGGTAATGTCTGCAGCTATGGCTAGGCAGGTTATTAAATGAGCTATAGGCACTGCAAAAAACTTAGAATCTGGAAGTTTTAAATTCTGGTGCTTCAACTGTACTGTGTACTGAATTACTGTACTTGTGATGGTTTAAATAAAAAGAGATAATTTCAGGCTCAAGGACGATTTCAATATAATTGATATTGAAACTTTGATTCAGAATAAACAATGCAAAGTGAAGTACAATGGAACAAACAATATTTCTCATAACCATGCTGGGTTATTTTCCACTTATAAGAGGCTGGGGGTAGAAATGATATTGAGACTTGATGTTGTGAAAATCAGCTTCTAGAATCTAAATCAAAAATAAAGCCTGCTCTTTTGCACATAGAGTTCTTATCAGTAGTGGGTTGCTACCGGTTTGCCCTGGATCTGGCAAACTGGTAGCAGCGGCAGCAGGAGGCTCTGCCCATCCACCCGGACACTTCTGTGCATGCGCAGATGATTTACATGTGTGCATGAGCGAGCGAGCGCCCACGAGCGAACTGGTAGTGACAGGTTTTGAAACTCACCCGTGGTTTTTATGTACGGTTCATCTATTGAAAGATATAGAATACCTCTGGAATCCATTGATACAATATGAATTAGCTTTGGAATTTTAACGAAACCAATATATTTTGAAGCATATTTCTTAAAAGATTATTCTTTTTGCAATTCTATATAAAATACAGTACTAATCTGTATTTGTAAACATGATTTTTATGAATGAGGACATTTTAATAGACTTTTCACTAATCCACTTTTTCATATAGATTGCAACATTTGGAGAACTTTTCTAAATCAAAAAGTGTAAACGTGAGACTCCTCCCCAAGATGGCTGATGAATGATAAGAGTCTTTTTCTCTCCTACTGATGAGCTGCTGTTTTTGCTGTCAAAGCAAGTTCTCTGGCAGTTCTGCTTCCTGGATTTGAATGGCAGTACTCGGGAATGACTCAAGATGAGTTTTGGATGGCCGTGGACCCATTTGGGAAGGGGAGTCTTGAAGATTTCAGTTCCCTCTAGAAGTGGTCAAAAAGTCACTGGTTCAATCCATCTTCCTGTCAGTAATTTCTTTTTCTTAAGTATGTCTGGATTTTTAACTCTAACTTTTTGAATTTATTGTTTTACTTTGTTTTTTGCATTTAAAAGTTGACCAACGATTGAATGCTGATTATGAGCCATCGTGTCAGAGTGGTTAGAATGCAGTATTGCAGGCTAACTCTGCTGACTGTCAGGGGTTCGATCCTCACCAGCTCAAGGTTGACTCAGCCTTCCATCCTTCCGAAATCAGCAAAATGAGGACCCAGATTGTTGGGAGCAATATGCTGACTCTGTAAATTGCTTAGAGAGGGCTTTAAAACACTATGAAGTGATATATAAGTCTAAGTGTTATTGCTATTTATTTCAACCCTTTGCTGGACTCTAATTGGGTTTTTTTTTTTTTCCCGTTTGATTTATGTTGTTCAGAATAACCCTTTTTCTCTCCATAAGGAAGCACAGCATGTGTCTGGATGGTGAAGTGCTTTCATTTGACTTAATATTGGACTCTTTAAAAAGGTAAAGGTAAAGCTTCCCCTCGCACATACGTGCTAGTCATTCCTGACTCTAGGAGGTGGTGTTCATCTCTGTTTCTAAACTGAAGAGCCAGTGCTGTCTGATGACAATTCCGTGGTCATGTGGCCGGCATGACTAAATGCCAAAGGCACATAGAACACTGTTACCTTCCCACCAATGTGGTCCCTATTTTTCTACTTGCATTTTTAATATGCTTTCAAACTGCTAGGTTGGCAGAAGCTGGGACAAGTAACAGGAGCTCACTCCGTTATGCGGTGCTAGGAATTCAAACCACCAAACTGCTGACCTTTCTGATCAACAAGCTCAGGTTCTTAGCCACTGAGCCACCACGTCCACTCATTGGACTCTTACCACAGATTTTTTTGTGCTTTTTGAATTTGCAAAATATTTGGAGTTTATCTGTTTTGAATTTTTCTTTTAATCTTGGATTGAAATATCCAGATAATATACTTATTGTTCTCGTCTGCTTCAATGTTTTTTGTTCCCTGATCAATTTACACAGAGTAACAATTTATCAGATTACAGGCAGGTGATGGTAGCTGAAATCTAAGAAAAGATTGGATAGTATGCAGCTTTAGGTTGAAAGTTTTTTTTTTAAAAAAAGATTGATTAGGTGATAATAGCCATGGAAAATATGCACAAGCATTTAATTTTGAATAAAAATTCACAAGAAGGCTCTGCTGTGAAAGTTGCAGACCAAAGAGATATTCCCACAGCTGAAGAACTAACTGAGTTGATCCCATACATCTCTTCAAAGTTCAAGCCTGCATATCTTTATAATACTAAGAGTCTGACTGAATGGAAAGTGACAAACTCTTTTTTCCTACAAACATTGAGGGAGATTGGAGGATGGATTTATTACATTTAACTGGAAACCACTTTGGACTTTCCTGGGAAAATAGAACCACTGTGGAGATTGAATCTATTATATTTAATCAGGCAAAAATCGATAAGCGATGGCATTAAGTAACAAATCTGGATATTTGATCCAGGACAAATTACTTTTAACTTTGGGGATGATTTGGAATAGATAATAAACTGTGGAAAACTTTCTATAAGTGGATTACAATAACGGTTTAGTAACAGAAAGTTTAAGCTTGTCATTATTATTGATCATTGCACAGTCCACCAGATGTTCAGACTGGATTTGGCATTTTTGTCTACCTATTGAGTCCTTTCCAAAGATCTGGGATAGGCAGAGGTGGATGTTTTATGATGTTACAAATATCGTGGCAGGATGGAAACTGTTCCCAGTAAAGCTGTCTTTTGTAATTGACTGATGGCAAATTTGTCAATGCCTATGGTGTTCAAGTAGTGCTCCAGTTGTTTTGGGATTGCACCCAAGGCACCTATTACTATTGGTATTATCCTTGCTTACTTTTGCCACAGTCATTCTATTTCTATTTGTAGGTCTTCGTATTTTGTTATCTTCTCCAATTCTTTCTCTTCTATTCTTCTGTTTCCAGGCACTGCCGCATCCACTATCCAGACTTTTTTGTCTTTCTTATCAACAATTGTTAAGTCCAGGCTGTTATGTGGCAGGTGCCTGTTTGTCTGGATTCTGAAGTCCCAGAGCAATTTAACTTCTTCATTTTCTATGACTTGTTCTATTTATGGTCCCACAGGTTCTTGCTTACAGGCAAATGATATTTCTTTCAGATCTTCCAAAGCACTATTGTTGGTTCTTTGTCATGCCGCTGCTTGTAATCAGTTTGTGTGATCTTCTTGCAGCAGCTTACCAGGTGGTCCACTGTTTCTTCAGCTTCTTTGCATAGGTGGCACTTATTGTTGCTGTCTTTTCAATTCTGGCTTTGTATGCATATCATCATCATCCCTGTTAACTATTAATATAATATATAGAAGGCGTCAATAATTTCAAATAGATTTACTAGTTTAACAATTTGGGAGGACTGTTTTAAGAAGGGATAGGAATCAATATTATAGTAATGTATTAATTATTATTCAATGGGGGAGGTAATATATGTGTATGCATTGGTTTTTTTCTTTTATTTTTGATCTACTTTTTAATGTCTTGATAGTTTTGTGTTTGCCTTTCTGTTTTGTCTCTTTTGCTTGTTTTGGAGTTTTGTGTTTTAGCTTTCTTTAGAATAAAATAAATAAAATTTAAAAAAGAAGTGAAAATAGTAGCTAGGTTTGGTTTATGATATAGTTCAAAATAATTAGATTAGTTCACAGTCAAAGGCAAACAAATAACTTTTTCTCCCAATATTATTTTAAACTATTTTATTATTCTGATGTATGACAAGGACTTCGTGGCGTCACTAGTAATATCCAGTTCCTTGCCTTAATCAAATATTGAAATGGAACTCAGGAGATGATAATTTATCTGTTATTTCAGATAACAATATGTTTTGGGGTGGTCCTAACTTTATTCAATTGCTTAGTCACTGTAACATCACTACCACTACTATATAGTTTGCCAAAGCTCTTCCCACAACAGCCTGCTGTATTGTCTCCATCATCAGATGTATCTCAGAAGTTATTTTCATTTTTAATTAGCCTGTCAGTGGCAAACTGGTGAGTAGGATTTAACTTGAACCTTTCAAGAGTTGAAAAAGATGTGTTTAAACAGAAGAGGTGGTGAACAGTTAGCTGGATTCCAAGCGCAACCTTGATAAGCAGTGATGCATTAAAACAACAAATAGGCTGCCCTTTATAACACTCTCATTACCACTGGCCTCTTTCTACTGCACTTTAGTTTCAATGAAACATGCACCGAAACAGCAGTGGAACTTTAGAGTCAAAAACTTGTTGTTGTCAATTATTTAGCATTCCCATAAACCATTAGGGGTCGTCAAAAATATCTTTAATTGATTCCATCTCTACCTACACTACTTATTATTTATTACTATAACAAACTTCTCCATGGGAACAGCTAATTGTGCCTCCCCAGTGGCCACTTTCAGTGGAATAAGCATTGTACTGTGATGCCTAAGACGCTGTTGAAAGGTCTACAGTATTTGGGCTTTGATTAAAACTGTATTACATGTGCACATCATCAGGCACTGAGAAAACAAAACACTATATATATTAAAGGCCCTTGTGCTAAAGAGCTTAATGTATCCTTTTTTTTTTTTTTTTTTGGTGGGGAGAGGAGAAAAAGAGAGAGAGAGTGAGAGATTTTCAGTATCAAAAAAGCGAGAGAATATTTTCATGTCCTCTAGGGAACACATTTGTAATAGGAATAATACTGTATTCTCGTGCACAATAAGCAGACAAAGTGCACCAGCTGCAATAAGAAAACATTTTTCCCTCTGATACACAAGTAGCAATTGCGGTTTTAGTTGCACTTTTTTTTTTAAAAAAATGTCTTGATATTATTATTTTTTAAAGGAATTGTTAATCTGGTCTATAATAGAAAAGACAGATGTTAAGTAAATAATAGACTACACTTGGAGTGAATTGTTTTGTGAAAAAAAAGATTCCATCGGAAATGCCTCACAACAACAACAACAACAAAAAAGGATGATCGGGACAATAAAACATCCATGTTTATGTTTTCAAGAATGCAGTTGAGCAAGATGTGAAATAATATCAGCTGAATTATTATTTCACTGAATATTTTCACAACAGATGTAAACACTCTAAATAAAGGTGATTGTTTTAACATCTGTAAGTAATGAAAATGGTGTTTTGTACATGTGGGTGTGCCTATGGGTATCCTTGAATATTTTGTGATAAAAATATAGCATTTAAATGAGACATAATATTGAAAATTATTTCTGGAGTATGAAATAATTTATTTTATTAATGTAGATAAACAGATGGTAATTTCAGTAATAATATTGTAATAATACAATACAATTTATTTAAGGTTTCATTTTTTTTCAAAGGTTGGGCTTAACCTTTCAACACTTAGAAGTAGTTCAGAGACAGAACCATTGAAATGCCAGAGATTGAAGTCTGAAAAATAGGTAGGTACAAACAAAATATATTTTTATGTATACTGTCATTTAATTAATTGTAACTGTTACCATGCATTTAAAATTATCTTTGAGATATTAATTTTTTAAAGAGCCTTAGTGGTCATACCATTAAGTACCATTATGTTCATAGAATGCTCATTTACATAAATGGAGAAAAATGTCAGAATGTATTTTTTTGAAAAGAAAAAAAAAAACCAGTGGGAAATGCAGTTCATTTGTAGGCAAAAAGTACCCTCCCTGATGACACATTCTTCATTCAGCGGAGACAAAGGGAAGACTATCAAAGACTATCTTGTCCCTCTTCTCAGGTTTCAATAATTGAAATTCCCTCAAGTGTCTCCATTACTCAAACTAGACGAATTGTGTAGACCAAATCTTGATAGATATGAGTATATCTGTCCTCAAAATGTCTTTCAAATTCATCTCAGCAAACTACCTCCGGGCCAAATTGCAAAAACCCATGCCCAGCGTTCAGAAACAATTCATCAGATGGCACTGAGAAGATCACTCATTAAAGACTCAGTTCTAATATGTTCAATTGGATTCATTCTGATTTTAATTCAAGGAACATTCCAACCAACCTTGTCCTCCTCAGCTGCATTCCAGGAATAAAACGAATTCATCAGACATGAGAACAGAAACTCCAATTGATGCCATTTTTCTACATTCAAAGAGTAATTTGGGTAGCATTCACAAATCTCTTGAAATCGATCAGTCTTCTAAAATATGGTAGTTTGGTTTTCACGAACTTAGAAATATCTGGGATCCTTTGGGATATTATTATCTAGTATATTTAAAGGAGAAATGATTTCAGCTTTACAAACTACTTTAAGATATCTTTGACATGTTCTGACATTTTTGTTTTGAAAATTTTCATTGTGAAAGCAGTCATTGAGCCAATTACTGTAGCATGTGCAAAAATATGTCCTTATTGAATTAATATGATGGTCAGATTTTGATTGTAACAGTAGCATACAGCACTACTTTGTGTGTGTGTGTGTGTGTGTGTGTGTGTGTGTGTATGCATGTATTTTGTGAACTATCCTAAAAATACGAGTTCCAGGTGTAACTATAAAAGAAGAGACAGACATCATGATCTCGGGAACTTAAAATATATTATTCACTTAGCTTTCATTAGCCTCTGCTAACATCGTCAGAGTGTAAAAACTATCATTGAAGAGATATTCACTTTTATGCATCATTGATCGATTTAGCCATTGCTAAACGCGATCAATAGGCACATCGACTTGCTACTGGCTTACCAAGCATTGAGGCACCGGGAAAGATCCTGCAGGATGAGCAGAGACCGACTTCTATTGGGGAGTAGAGATCGACAGTACACACACACACACACACACACCCTTTGGGCATGTAGATTTGTCCTGTGGAAGCATAGCCAGCCGGGGCCGAATGCCGAAGAGCCCAACAGAGCAGCTTCAAGCCATAATAGGCATGAATAATGAGTAACAAGCCAGGCCGGTTACAAGATCATGAGCAAAACAACAAACAAATTTGGTTAATATATCAAATGTGCCTGTGATGTGGAGGAGCAGTGGTGTGTGGGAAGGTGCCAGAGAAGATGCCGTTAAAGCAATATCTGACAGCTCAGCATCATTCCCTGGGGATGGGCAGCCCAAGCAGTGCACAATAGGAGTGCATGATAGAGGAAGCAACAGGAGCTAAGCCTCCATTGATTAACGCATCTGAAGTAAAAATTACAGAGCTAATTGAAGGTGGGAGGTGGATGGATGGGCCTATCATGTGTGCAATGGCTAAATTGATCAATGAGGCATAAAGGCGAATATCTCTTCAATGGTAGTTCTGACGATGTTAGCAGAGGCTAAATGAAAGCTAAGTGGATAGATAGATAGATAGATAGATAGATAGATAGACAGATAGACAGACAGATAAATAAACAGACAGACAGACAGACAGGTGATAGAGAGAGGGGGGGAGGGAAAGAGACGGAGTATTGTTATCATAGCTATGGGGTGACAGAAAGGGGAAGAGAAAGACAACATAGTGATTTCAAAAATACAACAGCAAAGGGAAATAGTGCCATAAAGCAACTGTGAACAAGTCCCTAGAAGAGTAAATGTTAAAGCTTTTTGAAGAAAACATTTTATTCTCCTTCCCAAAAAGTTCTATTTTTAGTCTGAAAATTGAAATCAGTGAACATTTGGCACAGCCCTATTATTAGGATATGCCATAAATAAAGTATGAAGAACATATTCCAAAACAATTCTCCATTACAAAGCATTTTAAAAATAAATGTATAGTATCTATTTCTTCAATTGTACAATAGATTTTTCAACAGCGCTCTGTTAGGAAATGCTCATTAACTTTTTCTGCCCTTGTTGTGTCATATTGTGACAACATCATGATGTCATCCTTGCCTAGAAACTTGTATCTTTAATACAAGTTTAACTTTTACAATAAATTTAAACAATCCTTAGCCCAAGATAATTCAGTGCCACAAAACAGATAAAGTAATATCAAATCTGAGGCTATTATATCAGTTTTATTAAGAAACACAACCAAAGAAATTTTGCTGGCTGAAAAGTTGGGATGATAGGGAGATAGAGGTGAAAATTATCCCCTGGCATTTCTCAGGTACTTAGCATGGAACATAAGAAAAAATTTCTTACAGATGTTGTGATGTGAAAAAAAGTTTGAGCTAAGAAGGTCTAGCAAGTAATGAAATAACTTAAGTAATAATGTCAAAATATTTCAATCATGTTGAAAGCCAAAGTCTTTGAGATTGTTGTATTTAATGATCATGACACACTGTAATAGAAACTAGCTATGTAAAAGAAACCTATACCAGATTTCTACACTAAAATATATTCAGCCAAACACAAGCAGTAAAATCGAATGGAATCAAATCAAAATCTGCAGAAAACATAGGAATGTTTCTGTAAGATTCGTATATAAACTGATAATTATTTTACAATTTTAAGGAAATATATGAAAGATCTATAGAGCTATGATGGCGCAGTGGTTAGAATGCAGTATTGCAGGCTAACTCTGCCTACTGCCAGAAGTTTGATCCTGACCAGCTCAAGGTTGACTCAGCCTTCCATCAATCTGAGGGTGGTAAAATGAGGACCCAGATTGTTTGGGGGCAATATGTGGATTCTGTAAACTGCTTAGAGAGTAATGTAAAAAGCACTATAAAGCGGTATATAAGTCTAAGTGCTATTGCTAATACTATTATGGAATATGTTTTAAAGACATATTCTTTACAAACTGAGGACTATATTAGGATTGTGTTTTGTTTCAGATGGACTCAAACCCTACACAATGAAAGTGAGTTTGGGTTATTTAGAAAGCAAAAT
This sequence comes from Pantherophis guttatus, assembly GCF_059756535.1. NCBI lineage: Eukaryota > Metazoa > Chordata > Lepidosauria > Squamata > Colubridae > Pantherophis > Pantherophis guttatus. The sequence goes on from NC_142066.1 coordinate 114,086,273, forward strand.
ATCCAGCTGAAAGAAAGGAAGGCAGTCCTTGAGCAAACTATTTATAAGTAAGAATAAGCAAAGAATAAAATGTGCTTTAAAAATTCTGTATGGGCTTAATGTTAGCCACTATATACATTTAGGGATTTATGTATGACCCTTTAATTTCCATTGCAAATTCTGATAAACTAAAATTCAGTGCTATTGAAATAGATGGTACTAGCTTTCATCTGTACATTCCAAAGAAATGTGTCTAACTAGAAAGTGCGATAGACTTTATTTGCTGAAGTTTATACTATATCCTATGAAGATGATTAGCTAACAGATCACATGACCTTGAATTGCATCACACAATACATAATTATATTATTATACAAAAGTAAACTGTATTGTGTGATGCAATACATAATACAATACCATCTATCTATCGTGAGAAGGAGAGAGATGTATACTGTTCTATATTGATATATAGAACATGTGGAATCCATTGTTGTTTCTACATATGGTTCCTATTTTTGAGCTTACACAAAATGTTCAATAACACAGGTGCAGACATCTTAAGTGATTTAGAATTTGCCAAGGTGCATACAGTGTTGGTTAATTAGATTACTGCAATGGGAATAAAAAGAAGCCAAATAAATATTTCATTCTGCCATCTCAACTATAACATTATATATCATTGTTGCAAAATGTTTAGCAGTTTAACCCATTTGTATTAATACATAATACAGTACTTATTTTATACATTTGATCAGAATAAAAATAGAAGATTTAGTAACATGCTAGTTTCCACAATGTCAATTGCAGCACAGAAAACCATCTAACATCAAAGACCTTCCTTTTCAGCTAGCAAGTGACCTCATTGAGTGGAGGTCAGGGAGGTGGATAAAGAAATGAACCAAAAGAAGCCTTGGGTATATTAATTTTCTTCTTTGTTTGATGCAAAGCATTTTCTTCTAGACTCAATTCAATGTTAGCTTCAAACATAATCACTGTTTATTATAAGGTGTGCTCAATCAGAAACTCTTATGTTTACAAACTCCACAGATATTGGTTCTACTGATTGGTATAACTGATTGGTGCTCATCTAAATGGATTAGCAGAATCAATATAAACTCCTGAAGCTAAAATAGACAGAAAGAAGTAAAGGTTTGGATTAACTATTTTTTTCCAGGTCTCCCATCCTGTTTAGTCATCATTTTTGCCACTGCTACTGATGGATTTATTCTATATCTCTGCTGCCCCCTTCTTTTTTCTTTTTGTTCCTGACAATTCTTAAAGACAGTGATCATAAAAAGAATGCAGGATGATGGGTAAATCTGAAATGGACATTAAAGGAGGAGAACAAATATTAGTTAGGCCATGTGAAGCATAAATGCAGCGAAATGGAGCTAAGCTAGGTATTTTAGTGCCAATTATTCTATAACAAATAAAATAGTGAATTATATTAACATAAATTCCTTTTATAAGGAAGAATTCTTGTAAATTGTAGAAATGCTGTGGAATGGTTGCATTCATCTTAGAAAAGAGAAAAGGACACTAATTCTACTTTGAAACATCTAATGATTTGGGCCTTCCATATCAAACTATTGAATGGAAATAGTTATAGGTAATCATTTGATTAGAATCTTTCATTCAATGTCTGTTCAAAGTTACAATAGGACTGAATAAGGAGGAATTATGATGGGTCTGCAGAGTTCCAACCATCACACAGTGTCCCTGTTGTGATGTGATTGCTAGTGATTATGTCACAGCAAGTCACAGTCACATGATCATGATTTCCAATATTCCCTGCCAATTTCTCAATAGCAAAGTCAATGAGAAAGACAACAGGAAGTTGGAAGTTGTGATCACAACTTTAATGACCTGTGCAGTCCTCTTTTAATGACAAGAAGTCATGTTTTATCACATCATTTTGTGACAGTGTTCCCAGTCCCATTGGCTATCACTACCTGAGGACTACCATATATTACAGGATAAGCAGGGATGTGATTACTTCTCATTACCTCACTTCTCAGAAGAGAAATTTATCAATGTTTTGCTGCTGGATAACAGTCAAATAGCCATAGGATTATAATCAAATTAATTTAGAAAATAAGTATTAAAATAATTTCTTTGATATCAACTTTTCTGCAACTTGTTTCAACATAATTTTTGGCAGCCTATACTTAATACCATCCATGTTACTTAAGCATGGAATCTAACCTAGAAAATCTGGAACCTTATTCACTGGCCTTGAGTCAGAATCATATTATTTGCTTCAAATCTTTTTAAAATCATCTTTAACTTAGAAATATTTTGTTCTTTGAGACCCAGATGAGACTAGAAAACAAAGTATTACATTGGTTTGCTTATCACAGTTATCAATGTACTTGTCTCTCTGAAATTTCCTGTGCTAACAGAAAGGAAATGTACTATTAATAGACAGGAAATGCATGTTTTGACTTTGCTGGTTGCTCTGAACAATGAATCACTGAATCATAGAATGTAGGAACTAAAAGGACATCTAGTCCAACCCCTATTTGTTAACAGTTCTTAATGTCAGAAAATTCCATTTAATATTTAGCCTGATTCTTTTTTCTCTTGATTTTAACCTTTTGGTTCTTGCTATGGTAGTTCTCCTGTGATTCTGCTCCTAGTTGTTCTATGTACCTTTTAAAGCATTCCCAGAATAGGACATAATATCCCAAGTGGTTGAAGTTATTATTTTCAATAATGTAGTTGCAAAGCCTCTATTAGTTGAGAACCAATTTGTGGTAGTGGTAAAGGTCCTGGCCTAGAAATTGGGAGAATGTAAGTTCTAGTCCTGCCTTAGGCATGAAAACCAGTTGGGTGACTTTGGGACAATCACTCTTTCTCAGTCCACCCAACCCCGCTTGTTATGTGAGAGTATTAGGTAGCTAGATAATTAGATAGCTCCCAGCAAGTTGAGGTTCATGGAGGGTACTGCTTTGCACCCTTGGAGTCTCCCAGGCTTGCTTGCTTGCTTGCTTGCTTGCTTGCTTCCTTCCTTCCTTCCTTCCTTCCTTCCTTCCTTCCTTCCTTCCTTCCTTCCTTCCTTCTTTCCCTCCCTCCCTGCCTCCCTCCCTCCCTTCTTCCTTCCTTCCTTCCTACCTCAATACACCAATGCCTCCACAGACAATCATGACTGGCAAACACTCCACTGCCAAGCTCCCACCCAAAAAGAAGGGGACTGCTACTGATGAGTCTTATGGCTCCTGCATGTGCTTTGTCTGTGATGAAGCATTTGAGGAGGATGAGAGTATGCTATGTGACTCATATGCCCACTACAAGTGTTTGGGATTAAGTTTCTTCAATCAACATCACTAAAAACCTCACAGTTTGCATTTCCACTATTCTGTCCATCCTACAAGCCCAGACTTGATAAATTTATTGTTTTGCTTGAACGGGTGGACATTTTGGAAGTGCTAACCCTAACCCTATCATCCCTTGAACAAAAGGACAAAATGCGGAAAAGAGAAGCACCAGTATCCCAGAATCACGACACAGTTCAACAACTCAAGCTGCAGGAAATCACTAATCCTGCTAGTAACATCTCTATCCTTGTAAAAGACATGATTGAACATGAACAGAAGCATCCCAACGCTATCTTATTTGGACTGGATGACACCAACGAATTCAACAGCATCATAAAGGTTCGCGACATTATCAAAAACTTCCAGGCATCAGCCATTGCTTCCAATGAAATCATCAATGTTTCCCGTGATGGCCCCAAGTTCAAGAACAGTGATAGCTCGGTGAGCCCCACGCTTCTGCAGAATTGTTTGCAAGAGCAAAACCAGCAAACACAAATTCATTTCCACAATAAACTCACTCGCCAAAAACTGCACAAACCATAGGAAATTTCGTTTGTGGCCTAACCTGTACATACTGCTCCGCTTGGAGCTCAAAAGATGCCAGGACCAAGGAGAGACTGACCTGTACATAAACTACCATGCCCACTGCATCAAACACAAGATCAGTGGCCTTTGTCCCAACAACTGCCCCCATCAACCAAAACTAGGCATGCATGTCCCCAACTTCCTCCAGGTCCACCTAAAATGCAAGCTACTTAATGCAAGAAGCCCCAGAAACAAAATGCCTGAATTCCTCCTGCTTCTAAGTGTGGCCCTATTCAACCTTATTTTTTGTCTGTGAGATGTGGTTGAATGTATTTTTTCCAGACTCCATTATTACAGTAAGTGATATCACATTTTCCGGTCTGACCGTGATAATCGTAGAGGGGGTGGTGTTGCTATCTTCTATAAAAAGTCCCTAGGTCTGAAAAAGATAAATGTTACACAAGACCTTGCTCTTCCTGAGATCATTGTCTGTGAACTGTCCCTAAATACCAGAGTTCGTATCTTACTATGCTATAGAGCCCCCGATTATGACCTTGGTCATATGAACAAGCTAACTGTACTATTAACATAGGCAGCTTCCTGCCCGCACCCCCTTATCTTTGGTGACCTCAATTTGCCACTTATTAATTGGACTCTAAATGAATATACAACTGAACCTATACATGCAACCCTGTACAATACTGTTATGATACTGGGGCTGGAGCAGTTGGTAATGAACAACAATTCAAGAAAAAAATCTCTTTGGCGAGAAAACAAAACTGGCTATGTAGCCAACTTTAAAAATTGCTACAAAGCCTTATGCCACCAGATAAAAGCTGAATGTACTAATCACCATTGCAAACAGGAGGAAGAGCTGCTAAACTCAAACTCCTCCCAAGGATTCTATAACTTCATAAATGCCAAACTAAAGACTCAAAAATTATCCCACCCCTAAAAGGGCCTAACAGGGAAAACTGTAACAATGAAGCTGATATTGAAGGCCAACCTCTTCAATATGTTCTTCAGTTCAGTCTTTGTTGACAGTAATGGCTGCTGCCTCCCTTTTCCTAATTGTATCATAACAAATTGTAATGATTTACTACATACTGATTTTACAATAGATAACGCTGAAATGGCACTACATAACCTAAAGCCATCTCTATCTGTTGGCCCTGATGGATTATGTGCCTACTTTTTGAAAAAGCTTGCTACTGCCCTAGCAGATTGTGCTCTATGCACAATCTATGAGGTATCCTTGCCTGACCTATGGTCATTAGACACAGTTATACCTATCTTTAAAAGCACACCAGAGAAGTCTGTCTTACTATGGGGAACTTCAATGTTAGATTGGGACCGATGATTACACACTATATATGAAATATCATCATTATCCACCATCAGAGGTTCCCATAAGAACCAGCTCCTCCCTCACACGACTCTCTAAAGACAAGAGAGCAAATTTCGCTGGCTCTGTCTTGCAAAGATGGCGAATAAACTCAACTTTTTATATCCAATGGCTCTTGGGCTGGCGACTACCCTGGCGAGATTACATTTATGGCAGGGTCCAAAACCAGCAGCATTGATTATATCCTAACTTCTATGGACTTATTACATTACGTAGAAAATTTTGAAATCTTACCTTACCTGGAAAGCAATCATCTACCTATACATGAAGCCCTTCATCCAGCACATGCCCTTCGGGAACCAATTTATTCTTGCAATTTCTCCAGCAGGCCCAATAAGATGTAGGTTCAAATGGTACCAACAACTTGACCAGAAGGTGAGGAGGGCTCTATCAGAGGCACTCTTCAAAAACTTCACTCAGCCTTTATTACAGCCAACCCTTCCCAAGGTTTACTAGAACTATATAAAAACATAGTTCATAAGCTACAACCAATACTAGTACATGACCAGAACTTTTCAGCTAAGAGGCCCTGTATCACCTCCAAACCATGGTTTTACAAGGATTGTGTAGAAGCCAAGAAAGCTCTCACCTTGGCTTATAAGATGTACAAAAGCGAGACTGGGAATGGTAATAAAACAAGTTTTAAACATCTTATTACTCTCAAAAAGCACTATAAGCAACTGATTGCTCTTAAGAAGAGACAAGACACAAGGTCTTCCTGGGAACAGCTTATTGTGGAAGCAAAGCAAAAGAACTCTTTTCTATTCTGTCACCTAATAGCTAGTCATTCTGACAGAATTCATACCCCATTAGACGTCCACATACCTCTTACAACCTGGGAACTTCACTTTTGGAGAATGTCTGAAGACCCCTCCAGCGAGAGTATAAGGTATACAATGAAGGACTTACCTGAATGGCCCCCGGTTTCAGAGTCCGAAATCAAATAACTCATTGGCCAACTCAGGACTGGGAAGGCCCCAGGAGCTGATTTCATTACTGCGGAATTACTAAGGAACAATTTGGAGTGCTGGATACCAGTTCTGGGGGCGCTATTCACTTATATCGACTCCACTGCCTATGTCCCAGAAGATTGGGGCTTGGCAATTGTCCCAATTTTTAAAAAGGGAAAGAGAGAGACCCTGCCAATTACAGACCAATAAGTTTGCTAAACATAATCAGCAAACTTTACGCCAAACACCTCCAAGATAAACTAAAGGAGTGGCTGGATTTTGAGAATTTGATCGCTGAAGAGCAAGCCGGGTTTAGAGAGGGAAGAGGCACCACTGATAGTGCTTAGTTCTTCATCATCTGATTGAGAAATACATATCAAATAGACCTGTATCATTATACACCGGTTTTATAGATCTCAAGACAGCCTTTGATACGGTTTCCAGGACTAAGCTATGGGAGAAGCTAAAAGCTGCCTCAATTGACCACACGCTTCTTCATCTTTTCTTTTTTTAAAAAAATAAATTTTATTGAATATTTTACATTTTTAAAACCAAACACACAATAGCAAAAGAAAACAAGAGAAAAAAAAACAAAAACACATACACATCTATTATGTGCCCTACATACTAAAGCATCCCTCAAGTTGAGGTGTAATATACAAGGGTCCCTCTTGAAGTCAGTTAAAACTCAAAAGAGGGTTAAACAGGGGTGCATTTTGGCCCCCCTGCTTTTCAACTTTTACATAAATGACATGATAAAATGGCTAAATGAACCAAATCACACACACACACAAAATAGGTGACCGAAGCATCGGTCTCCTGCTCTATGCAGACAACGCTGTGATCCTCCACCATGGGCCTTAAAAGAACCTTGCAAGCCCTTCTCCAGTACTGTAATTACAATAAACTGGACATAAATTATGAGAAAACAAAGATCATGGCCTTTGCAAAAAGGCCAAAACTTTATTCATGGTTTCTAAATGGCCATAAAATAGAGCAGGTAATCACCTTCAAGTACCTGGGGGTGGAAATTCAGGCCAATGGTTCAAGAAAAGCACATGGAGAATATGCAGCTGCCTTGGGCCAAAGATAAGCAAGCACCATTCTTATTTTTTTCTGCACAAAGGGAGGATCAGTGGTGGGTTGCTACCAGTTCTCCTTGGTCCTTGCGAACTAGTAGTGGAAATTTTGAGTAGTTCAGAGAACCGGTAAATACCACCTCTGTCTGGCCCTGCCCTCAATCTATTCGCTGCCTCTCGAGTCCCAGCTGATTGGCTTGAAGGAAAAAATCAGGGCTCACTTGACAAATAAGAGGGGAAAAAAACAAGACACCTTAGCTTTAAATTGAGAAGCCAAGAAGCCTCCCAACTGATCGGCTAGAACTGATCTGCTCCTTGTAAACCACTTGGTGGTGGTAGATTGGCAATTGAAGCCAAGCTGCCTGAAAGCGGTTTCCGATGCTCTCGGTGGTGGCAGAGCAGCAAAAAACTGTTTAAACTCTTGCTGCAGTGTTTCAAAGGGCTGCCCTACAGCTGATCAGCAATAAAAGGCAGTGCGGTGGTAGACCAGTGCACTTCTTCCAAAAAGAAATGGGTAGTTCCAAAAACAAATAGGTAGACCGGAATGCTCCAAAAACAAATGGGTAGACCCGTACGGCTCTGCAAGCAATTAAAAGCCTGGTAGACCAGTACCTCTGCTAAATCCTAAAGAATTGTTTGTCACATGACCATCAAACCACGCCCACAAAATAAGCCACACCCACAGGTAGTAAAAAAAATTAGAACCTATCCCTGGGGAGGATATTATGTCCCTGCTGCTATTAAGCTTTTTGTGGCAAAGTCACTAGCACAGCTTCTTTATAGGACTTTGCTCGGACCGTCAGCTTCATGTTTTACATCATTAGAAATAGTTCAATCCAAATTCATTAGATTAATTCTCCAGATGCCACATTGTGTCTCAAATGCATTTCTGTACCTGGAGACAGGATTGATAAAAGTCAAAGCAAGAATTTGTATAGCGTCCTTAAATCTCTGGCTAAAATTTAACTTCTTTCTGCAAGGTATTGCTCCGTAATCCTCTAAGACAAATTCTCTTCATCATGGTCAAGGCTGTCGAGTCCAACCTTGCCAAATTAGGCTTCTCCCCAGCTTTAATACTCAAGATGGACTATGATTTAGCAAGACAAACCTTTAGCAAGATGGACTATGATTTAGCAAGATAAAGAGTGGAGGACATCGAGAGGCAGGTGGACTTAGGGAAAGCTCCACTGTTTCTGGCTCCAGATGCCATTAGATGTGTTGTTGCTCCTGCCAGCTATCTTAGTCAGTGTGAATCAGCAAACCATCGGAAAGCGTTTTCACTCGCACGGTGCCATGCGCTTCCATCGGCAGTCCTGTATGGCAAGTATAAAAAGATACCATTCATGGAAAGACTCTGTCCCTGCAGCAAAGGAAAGGTGGAGACTGTGGGTCACATGCTCTTTAGATGTTCCTTTTATATGGAAATTAGGAAAAAAACATATTCTGCCAATAAGTGTTTAGATATCCTGGCCGTTTTGACACTACCTAACTTCAGTGGCTGCTTAAGGATGAACAGTCCATAACTACAGTGCAGGTGGCCAGATTCTGCACAGCAGCACTGGGGATTCATTGCAAATACGTGTCTTCTCAAACATAGTGATGTTATATAACAATTATGGTTAACCCTTTGCACTGCTTAGTCATTTCCCTTTTAGCGCTGAACCTACAATGGGCCACACAGTTTAAGGATTGCAACTATCATATAGTCATACAGTCAAGAGAATGTATAATTGACACTGGATTTATATATATATGTATGTATGTAATAATAAATTGTACTGTATTGTATCTTTAAAAAGGGAGATCCTAGTCTAGTAGAAAATTACAGACCAATCTCACTGTGTTGCGTCATCTGTAAAGTTATGGAATCAATTATAAACCAATCCATCACCCTCCACTTAGAGACAAACAATCTACTATCTAACAAACAGTTTGGTTTTAGAAAAAAATTGTCTTGTAATCTGAAACTCTTACACTGTAGAAACATTTGGATCACACATCTTTACCAGGGTAAAGCAATAGATGCAATTTACATAGATTTCTATAAAGCCTTTGATTCAGTGGTGCACAACAAACTACTGTTGAAACTAAGTTCTTATGGCAACTCCGGATCCCTGCACAAGTGGATAGCCACGTTCCTGTCCAACAGGCAACAAATAGTCAAAATAGGGAGAGCCCTCTCAAATCCGGCACTTGTTAACAGCGGTGTCCTCCAAGATAGCATTTTAGAACCCACACAATTTCTGCTTTACATTAATGTCCTATGCGATCATATTAAAAGCAGCTGTGTCCTTTTTGCTGATGACATAAAATTATTTAACACCACTGACAATGCTGATGCCCTACATATGTCAGAATGGTTGTGCATTTGGCAACTCCAAATCTCAACTAATAAATGCTCTGTCCTACACATTCGCAAAAAAAATCAGAACAACAAATACAATTTGGGCAGAAATGATCTTGTGATAACCTTCACTTTGTCAAGGACCTAGGACTACTTATCTCAAACAATCTAGTCCCAGAGCTCACTATAATAGCATTGTCAAAAAGGCATTAAGAGTTGTTAACATAATCTTGCAAAGCTTCTTCTCCGGTAACATTGTACTGCTAACTAGGGCATAGAAAACCTTTTCCAGACCAATTCTTGAATACAATTCATACGCCTAGAATCCACATTGTATATCAGACATTAACACAATTTAGCAGGTCCAGAAGTATTTCACGGGAAGAGTACTCCACTCCACTACTTACAATAAAATCCCTTATGCCACCAAATTTGAAATTCTGGGCTTGGACAATCTGGAACTGCGCCACCTGTGGTCTGATCTAAGCTAGTACACAAAATTGTCTGCTACAACATCTTAGCTCTCAATGACTTCTTTAGCTTCAACCACAAACAACCACAAACAATGGGCAAATAATTGATACAAACTCAAGGAAAACCGCTCCAAACTCAACTGCAGAGAATATGACTTCAGCAACAGAGTCGTCAATGCCTGGAATGCTCTACCTGACTCCATTGTTACAGCCTCAAACACTTACAGCTTCAACCTCAAACTGTCTACCGTGGATTACCTCATTCCTAAGAGGTCCGTAAAGGGGGCATGGCGTGCGCATCCCTGTCTTACTGTCCCCATTTATCTGTATTTACTTCCTTTGTTTATATTCATGTTTATACTTATACCTGCTATCTTGTACATGTTTGACAAAAAATAAGTAAAATAAAATAAAATAAAATAAAAAACATTCAGTGATAGCCATAGGATACTAAATAAAGCAATCAACATAAATTGTAGGATACAGATAACAAAGTGAGAGTCATAAGATGCTAAAGGAATAGGTAATAGGAAACATGAGAAGTATAGTAATACAGCCCTACTACATGGTTGACTTCCTAGAGCAGTGATGGCGAACCTTTTTGTCGTTGCGTGCCAAAAGCGGGGGAGCACAGGAGGGGTCACGTGCATCTGTGCCCTAACCCATAATTCAATGCACTGTTTTCACCCTCCCCAGGCTCCTAGAAAGGCTCTGGAGCCTGAGGAGAATGAAAAACAGGCCTTCCCCATCCACCACCCACCCCAGAAGGCCCACAGGGGCTGGAAACAGCCTGTTTCCCAACTTCCATTAGGCCCAGAAGGCCCGAAAATCAGCTGGCGTGCACCGGAGCTGAACTAGGGCAATGCTCGTGTGCCCACTGATATGGCTCCATGTGCCACCTGTGGCACACATGCCATAGATTCGCCATCACGGTCCTAGGGCATAAGATAGTGTTGTGGGAATTACTTGTTTAGCAGAATGATGGCATGGGAAAGAAATCTGTCTTCATATCTAGTTGTTTTGGTGTGCAATGCCTATAGTATCATCTTGAGAGAAGAAGTTGAAACAGTTTATGGTTGTGAGGGGTCTGAGATATATCAGCCCTCTTTCTGGTTCGTACCATATACAGGTTCTCAATGGAAGGCAGGCTGGTTGTAATTGTTTTTTCTGCATTCCTTACTATCTGTTGAAGAATATGTCTCTCCTGTTTGGTTGCTGTGCCAAACCAGACAGTTATAGAGGTACAAATGAAAGACACTATAATTCCCTTGTAGAACTGTATCAGCATCTTCTTGGGCAATCTGAATTTCCTGGATTGACGCAGGAAAAATCTTTGACATTGTGCTTTTTTGATGTTTTTTATATTTATATTTATTATTTAATTATAAATAAAAAATAAATAAATATTAGGTGTCCATTTCAAATCCTGGGAGATTATAGAATCCAGAAACTTGAAGGTCTCTATTATTGATACTGTGCTGTCTAGTATTGAAAGAGGTGATAGAATAGGAGGGATTTTCCTAAAATCTACAATCATTTGTACAATTTTGAGTGGGTTAAGTTAAAGATTGTTCTGGATGCACCACAGGGCCAGTTTTTAAGTTCCTATCTGTCTGCAAATTTCAGTACTTTAACAGAGGGATATTTTGAGATACAGTTATTGGTATAGAGAGAAAAGAGTAATGGAGAGAGCACACAGCCCTGGGGGCAGGGGGATATATGCAGTGGTGGGATTCAAGTTATTTAACAACCGGTTATTTGCCCTAATGATTTCTTCCAGCAACCAGTTTGCCAAACTGCTCAGAAAGTTAACAACCGGTTCTCCCAAAGTGGTACGAACTGGCTGAATCCCACCACTGGATATATCAGAGTCCAGCATCTATGTGATATATTAAAGCACTCCTACATTACATATAGAGGAGGGGCAAATGGAGGGGCAAATCTGGATGAATTTCTCCATCTTACTATTGAATAGGGTATGGAAAAAAAAGATAACTATTAGCAGCTTCTTAAAGTCTAACTTGATTCATATTGGTTAGTCAATGTCTGTCTTAGATGTTTTTACTTGTTTAAATTTTGTAACCCACCAAATCTTAATACCTACAACATCATCCCTACAATAAAGTCATCTGCATGAAGCAGATGGCAAAACTAACATAATACTAAAACAAACAAAAAAAAAACAGAAAGAGTCAATAATACTATTATTATCTTTCATATAACCTTTTAGCCAGGATTTAGTAAAAATTACAATTAAAAAGATAAAACAGTCCAAAGAAAAATTAAAAAATACAAAATACAAAAATGAAAACATATAAAAATAGAAAATAAAATAAAAATATAATAAAGAAAAAAAGAAATATTTAAGTGACTCTTCTATCACAAATATACACATATTTAGTAACTTATCACCTTCTCTTAAAAGGCAACAAATGAACTTTTCTTTCTGTATCCCATCTCTTATCTTCAAATAAAATCTTAAAGCCTTGCTGTTCAGTTCTGATAGCAAAAGTCCATAAAGGGCTACCAGAAATAATGACATATCTACTTTAAACTTCATCAAATAAACTAACTTTATATTGCTTCCTTTTACTTTTAATAGTCTTGATTTTTAATCCCTTCAGATAATGTTCTAGAACTTGGTTTCATATTTTTTTATCTTTTTTATAATATTTTTTTAAGTTTAAAAGTACGAAGTTAAAAAAAGAATACAAATTATTATTATTTTTAATCCCTTCTCACAAACTTCTTCAAAAATGTAACCAGTCTTGAAGAGCATTCAGAGACTTTACTGGTCCAGAATGGAGTGGCATATATACTATTGGGCACGTATGTGTTTAACAATGAAGTATAAAAGCTTTCCCCAATTTGGTGGATAGAATTATGAATCAAATTACCCATTGGTAATTGGCCAACAAGCTTATTGAATGAGTTGTAAACCAAGAGAGCTAGAGGATTAGTTCAGGAATATTGTGCTGAAATTTGATGACAAAGTTCATATCTTCATTCAACTAACCCTAAAGCAGGAGTGAGCTGGCAAGCTTTTGATAGATGCAGACCACACTCATCTGTGCTGCTGAAGGATGTTGTGATAGGCAGAATACAAAAAGTAGCTAGAAGGTAAAAGTAGCTAGAATTATCTTAATTTACATGGCTTTTTGGTTTTTAGGGTTTAGCACTGAAGTTTTTCAAGTATTTCTCACCAGAAAATGATGGGAAACTAAGTTGCCAGTTTCTGGTGGTAATTTTATTAGAGTTCAGTAGTGTAAGTGAAAGCAGGAGGAGCCATAATGCCTGTAAAAGCTGTTAAAAGTTGGTGGGGGAAGCCCAAATTCATTACCCTGAATGGATTGAGTATTTTTTATTTAAAAATTGTGATTACAATGTGGCATCCACTACTGCAGTCATAGTTGAATTATTAGTAAATTTATCTAGGAACAGTAGTTGACATAATAAAAGACAAGTTGAAAATTTAAGAGGCTTGGCTAGAATACAGTATGAAAACCAACTAAAAGATATCAACCATTAAGACATATTATCTATCTTCCTTAAAACTGGAATAATAAAGAAAAATCTCAGTTTTTAGGTTTATATGTGACAATTACCTGCACTACTTTTTAAAAGTTACATCAGAGTGCATATTAGCATGCTCATTTCCCAGTTTCCAGGCAAAGCTAATTCTCCTATGGGACAGTATTGATTTTTACATCAGAGAACACTTGCTTGCTTATTAGAATGAAGGGGGAGTTCAATTCCTAAGAGGCTAGAGCAGGCTCCAAAGGAATATATTGATGAATGTTACTGGGCTGTATGCCAGAACTGATATATCTCTCTCCCCCTCCCTTCTTTGTAACACTTTGACTCTCTCATTCTTGTACATCAGTGAGCACAAACCACTGAACATCCAAAGGAACTGAATTACCTGAAAAGATAACTTTCCATTGTATCACACAAGGATGCAATCATGCAAATGATGTTTTCACAGGTTCTTTTACAGGAAGTCTAAAACAGGAAATAGCTTCAGGTAATCATGTCATCACTGTACAAAAATACAGTGAAAGCAGATAATATTTAAAGAAATGTCTTTTAAATTATTGCAACCTGCAGGATTTCAATACTCATATGAATACCTTTCTGACTGAAGCTCTTTCAAATCAGTGGGAGCACTGGTTTGGGCTTTGCATTTCAAAGCCCCCCCCATTTTTTTTTGCACTTCTGCTGTTTATATGTGTGAGTGTCTTACTGTTAGTATGAGTGTGTGTTTAATTCTGAACATCAAGCAGATATTCATATGGATCTGTTGTACACATTGTAAAACTTGGTTGCTGTTCCCATTTCTATTCCTTTTCTAATCTTGAGTTGTATTCTAGAAACTGGCTTTGCACATTCTCCAAGGACAAACCAATTTTTTCCTGAAACATAAGATTAGTTCCCTCCCTTGAAATGGGACAATTGATTATTAGTTGCCATGCTTCTTGAGTAAACAATTACTACCTGAAAAAAATGTAACAAGTTCATAGCAAGTAGCATATCTAGCAGCATTCATTGTTCCCATAGGTTTAATGTATTTATTAAATTCTGCATTTTTATGCCTTTTTGTTACAAATCTGATTTATCAAAATGCAGTTTAAACAAACAAAACTAAAGCCTGCACAAATTTGCACTGATTTTTTTTCTTTGGTTTTTCTTAAAACATAGATTTTTAAATATAATGATATTTAGATTTTTAAAGCAAAGAATTCCAATACTTAAAACAGTATCCACTCCCATTTAACTGTTTCAATCCTTATATTGTATTGCTTTGAGAAGGTAATTTGGTTCTCTTAAAAAGTAGGATAAACCAAATTCTCTGTCACTTCTATTATTTTGGGATATTATAGGACATCTCTATTCACATGAATTTTTGTTATCCAATTGGAAAATTTGAGTGCCTTTAAAATAAGATTATGCAATTTGTTTTCAGTCAGGACCCATATTTCCTATTTCCTCAAGCAAAGTTATTCTCAAAAATAAAGGCATACTAAGACAAAATAATAACAGCAAAACAAACATCAATAGTAATCATGTCCATTAACTTTTTAATGTGACAAAAGGAAAATATTAAACTTGTATCAACTTATTTTGTATCAATTTCTTCTGGGATAAATGGCTTGAATCTCACATTAAAAGTGCAGAGTTCTTTTAAAGCAGACTAGCATTCACAAGAAAATCTACTGGTGGAGTTGAATGAAATCTAGCATGCTTTCAAAAGAGTTTTTATTATTATTACTAATACAGGTAGAGCATGAACAGTGTGAGTTCTAATAGTGCAATATTTGATCTAGTGTGGTTTACAAACTGATCCCAGTTTAGGCAAGCCACTGTTCAGGGAGTGCAAGGCTAGCACATGCACCGTTGACACTAGCATATGGACAATCGGGATTTTAGATGTTAATTGTTTTATGTGAAAAATGGAGAAGAAGTTTCCATTCAAGCAAAGCTAAAAAAAGAAGAGGCTGATTTTGAAGAACAGCAGCAGAGTACGGGAGATAGCATATATGCTTTAGATATGGGTTTATCCTTTTTTCTGTTACAGAGTGATTCATTAATAAACATGCAAAATTTTGTGTTTAAAATTTTTAATTGCCTATTTCTACTGAGTTGAAACCAATTATTCTATTTTCCATAGAAATATCATTTCAAATATTGCAGATCTGTATAATGCAATCATTTTGTGGGATTCATTAACCCCATTAATCGAGACCTACCTTATTATGAAATCAAATCAAACTGCTGCCAGCTATTTTTTGTTCAGCACATCTTCAGCTTTTTCAATTGATTGCTTATAATGCTGTGAATTGAAAGTCCTGCCTCTTTAGGTCCTACCTAAAGAGCTGCAATTCTGCTTCTGTGGTGAGGGAGAAATTAAAACCTTGGTTTGCTGAACTGCCTTTTTTTATATAGAAATTCAGACAGGTCAGAGGCTGATTACCATCATGGAGGATATAAGGATTTATATTCCTTGCAATCATTTGGTCATTGGCACTCACTCTGAGAGTTGTTGAGGCTACTTGGAGGTTTATATGTGCCTGGGGGGGAGAGGTCACCTGAATAATGCAAATGGGTGTGAACCATCTTGGAACTGCTGAAACATGGATGGATGGATGGATGGATGGAAGGAAATATTTCCAAACCAAATTTCTGAAATGTAACTTCAGCTTCAATTATAGGAAAAAAATGCTAACAATGAAAGCATAGGCAATGTATGAATTTGAATGCCAAGTATAGCTTGCTTTCTTTTTTTAAAAAAATTAAAGAACATTCTTTAATCTCCTACAATCTGAATATGAGATGAGATGACTCACCAAAATTTAATAGTGACTAAAACAAAAACTAGTAATTTTTCTCATATTTCAAAGCTATTTGATTAAGATATTTCATCTTTTCCAAATATTTACTTTGCTTCAAATTGGAGATACATAGAAGATGCAAAATAGGACCTGAATTCTAATCTTCACCTTCTGTTCTGGTTTAGGTCCCTCAATAAGGTCTAGGCTTTGCTTCAGACAAAAAGACCTGAATTCTATCTTTAAAATTCAATTATATCGTGATTAAAAAAAGGGGGGGTATCTACCATTCAAGGGCTCATTATGTGCACAAAAAGGGGATGTTCACAGAGGCCATAGAGAATTTAAAAGATTTATTTATGATGTATTACTGTAATTTTTAATTTAGACATGCAAATTTTTTAATTTGCACTGACTGCTTTGCCTTAATGGTTTTGATTAATACTTGGAGGTAGTGTTTGTGAAAGAGATTTATACTGTGATTCATCTGCAAAATAATCAAATCATTACCAGCTAATGACAAAGCTGTGAAAAATGATGCAGATATCGTGTAACTCGCAGCTAATGCAGTTCATATGAATGTACCCCAATCCTTCCAGCAAACACAGACATGTGTTAATAACTGCTGGGAAGTTCGCTTTAGGTCCACTCTAATTTGGCAACAAAAACATTGATCTTAATAAAGCTGTCAGATAAAAGGAGTCATGATTAACATCCCTGAACTCTTTATTCAACTAGGTTTGTCAAAAATACTTTTTCTATATGCTCTCTTTAAGAAACGGGATTTAACCACATTTTTCACTTCTGTTCCTATCTCACTTAACTCTTTGTAAAAAAAATAGAATGTGTTCTGCATTAGAAGCTTCAATTCTATTTTCATTGGGGTGGAGGTGGGAAACTTCTTACGACAGTATTGCATAATTTTTCTACCACCATTACCAGATCAATTTTTCCTAACTTTTTTGGGTATGTTTTTTTAACATGACTCTGTTATTATGATGTCATCATTAGTTAAGATAAGAATAGATGACTAGATACCTTTTTTCATTTTGTGGACTGCCAAGTAGATGAACACTGGAGTTTCTTGTTTGTTTTTATAGATCAAAAATATTTAGAACTAATCTGCATCCATTTTCCCATCCTACCAAATTTTCATCTAGGATTTATCCTTATTTAAGCCATTTTCATAAAAAAGTACAAATGTAATTATCTTATTTTGTAGACATATTTCAGAAGCTCATTTCTTTTAGACACATCTCCTATAAATGAATTGTTTCTCCATGTCTGTTGGAATACAGAGAATAGTTGTACTATACAATGTTGCCACCCATGATAGGGTAACTTGCATAAGGAGGCTTTATTCCACATGCAAATAGCATTTCTTGGGAACAAGGAAGATGAAAGGGATAAACTCTACAATGGAGTGGTGTTTTAATACTGCGATTATGCATTACGTTTACATTACAATTAACATCATATCTACTTTAAAAAGTTACAGTGTATCTTATCTACATTTTATTCTGGAATAGCTATGATCTACCATTCAATTGTTCACATTTATATATTCTGGAAAACATAAGTTTATGCAACAAACATGTAGAATCAACTAAGTCTGGAAAATCCCACCAAAATAAATTAAATTCTTACTGTCATCATGGAAGAAGTCCCTTTGAATCACAAATCTACCTAGTTTTTCTTTGTAATATACATACTGTAGATTTCTTGTTTGACACATATAGAAAGCTAAATAAAAATAATTATCCATACGAGAGAAGGAAATTAAGGCAAAATGTAGGACAATAATCATTTTATCATTATAAATAGCTAAGACCTGAACAGTTTCTTTAGGAATATCCAATATTTTAGAAAGGCCTGTGGAATGAATAACTCTTTTGATGGACAAGCTCTATGCCATTCATTTCTTTATAAAAGTTTTTTCACTCTCTCTCCTTGTGTTAGATTAGCTTCAAGCTGCTGTTATATCTGATCCATGATTCTTGTATTGCCATTCTGATGGCAATCACAAATATAATTATAATAGAGGTGTTTCACTTCTGTTTTGACTATTTATTTATTTATTTATTTATTTATTTATTTATTTATTTATTTATTTATCAATCAAATTTCTATACCGCCCTACTCCCGAAGGACTCAGGGTGGTGAACAGCCAAGATAAAATACAGATAATACAAATATTAAAAATCCCTTAAAATTATTAAATATTTTGGCTGAAACACAGATTAAAACACCCAATTTATAAAATCACGAATTAAAAATTTAAAAGAGGAGAGTTAGGCCAGGCCAGCCTGCTGAAATAGAAAAGTTTTGAGAGCACAGCGAAACATGCGCAGGTCCGGGATCCTCCGTATCTCTGGGGGGAGCTCGTTCCAGATGGTAGGTGCCCCCACAGAGAAGGCTCTCCCCCTGGGGGCTGCCAGTTGACACTGTTTGGCCGATGGCACCCTGAGGAGCCCCTCTCTATGGGAGCGTACTGGTCAGTGAGAGGCTATTGGTAGCAGAAGGCGGTCGCGTAAATACCCCGGTCCGATGCCATGGAGCGCTCTAAAGGTGGTAACCAAAACCTTGAAGCGCACCCGGAAGACCACCGGGAGCCAGTGCAGCTCGCGCAGGAGGGGGGTCACATGGGAGCGCCACGTCGCTCCCATAACCACCCGTGCGGCCGCATTCTGGACCAGCTGGAGCCTCTGGGTGCTCCTCAAGGGGAGCCCCATGTAGAGAGCATTGCAGTAGTCCAAGCGGGAAGTAACGAGAGCATGAGTGACTGTATTTAACGAGTCCCGATCCAGAAAGGGACGCAACTGGCGAATCAGGCGAACCTGATAAAAAGTCCCCCTGGCCACGGCCGTCATGTGCTCTTCTAAAGACAGCCGGGAGTCCAGGAGGACACCCAAGTTGCGAACCCTCTCCGTGGGGGCCAATGACTTGCCCCCAATAGTCAGTGATGGCACCAACTGACTATATCGGGATGTCAGAAACCACAGCCACTCAGTCTTGGATGGGTTGAGCCTGTCTGTTTCTCCCCATACAGATCCGCACGGCCTCTAGGCACCGGGACATCACTTCAAGGGCATCATTGGGGTGGTCCGGGGTGGAGATGTACAGCTGAGTATCATCAGCGTACTGATGGTACTTCACCCCGAAACCACGGATGATCTCACCCAGCGGCTTCACATAAATGTTGAACAGAAGGGGCGAGAGGACCGACCCTTGTGGTACCCCACATTCAAGGGGCCTCGGGGTCGACCTCTGCCTCCCTGTCAACATGGACTGTGACCGGTCAGAGAGAAAGGAGGAGAATCACCGTAGGACGGTGCCCCCCACCCTAACTCCTCTAGCCGGTGCAGCATGATACCATGGTCGATGGTGTCAAAAGCTGCTGAGAGGTCTAATAGGACCAGGACAGAGGAACAACCCCTGTCCCGAGCCCTCCAGAGATCATCAACCAATGCGACCAATGCCGTTTCCGTGCTGTACCCAGGCCTGAAGCCCGACTGGAATGGATCCAGATACGACAATTCATCCAGGTACTGGGGGAGCTGTCACGCTACCACACTCTCAACAACCTTCGCAACAAAGCGAAGGTTGGAGACTGGACGATAATTTGCCAACACTGCCGGGTCCAGGGAAGGCTTCTTGAGGAGAGGCCTCACCACCGCCTCTTTCAAGGTGGCAGGGAAGACACCCTCACTCAAAGAAGCATTTATAATCCCCTGGAGCCAGCCTCGTGTAACCTCCCGAGAGGCCAGCACCAACCAGGAGGGACACGGGTCCAGTAAACATGTGGCTGCGCTCAGTCTGCCCAGTATCCTGTCCACGTCTTCGGGCATCACAGAATCAAACTCTTCCCAGATAATACTCACAAGACCTGCCTCTGTCCTCCCCGCTGAATCTACCCAGTCAGAGTCCAGGTGTTCCCGAATCTGAGCGATTTTGTCATACAGATACTGTACAAAATCCTCGGCTCTACCCTCCAAGGGGTCCTCCCGCGCTTCCTGGTGGAGCAGGGAGTGGGTCACCCTAAACAGGGCGGCTGGGCGATTATCTGATGACGCAATAAGAGTGGCAAAATAGTTATACTTCGCCACTTTTATCGCCACCAGGTAGGTCTTAATATGAGACCTTACCAGTGTTTGGTCAGATTCAGAATGGCTGGCCCTCCAACCACTCTCCAGGCGTCTTTTCCGGTGCTTCATCTCCCTCAGCTCCTCGGTGAACCAAAGAGCCAGGCGAGATCGACATCGGGTCAGAGGCCGCAAAGGCACGACCCGATCCAAAGCTCCAGCGGCCGCCCTATCCCAGGCGGCCACCAGCTCCTCAGTCGAGCCGTGTGCCAGAGCCTCAGGAAATGGCCCAAGCTCCATCTGGAACCTATCAGGATCCATCAGGCGCCTGGGGCGGTACCACCTCAATGGTTTAACCAGGAATTCCATGTACATAAAACTTGCATTATGAAAAGCTACATTGAATAAGCTCAGTATTAACTACCTTTACTATTCTTGCCAGAGGATCTACAGTACATCTGGAATCTCCTTTGGCAAATATCAAAATAACTTCTCTTTCTACTGGAAACTTTTGGATCCAAATTATTTATTTATCTAAGATCTAAGTCATATCAACAAAACCTGAAGCTTTAATATTTTTAAAAAATGTAGTGCCCTAAGTATTAAATTTTCCCATACTGGTTCTGTGGCATTGTCCATCATCATAATAGCTAAAGAAGGGTGATATTTGTGGAATAAGACTCTAATTGTTCTATACATTATTTGTATGACATAGGACTGGACAACTTTCTAAAGCTACTTTATAATTATTAAATATCTTGGTTTTAAGGAGACCACAGGAAGGGAATTAATCTAGCCAGTCAGCAATGCATTCAGGTGTACAAAAATATTAAAATGTCCATGAAATTTGCAAAGGAAATTCTTACTGACCAACTATCTTTTAATTATTCCTATTTATGTTATGATTGAAAATAATATTCCATGAACACCCTTGGAACTCAGCTTCTTTCCTATGTTTCTTTTAACTAGTTCCTTTATACTGGAAACATTGGCAATAGAAATTGTGAAACCAACCATTCTAAATTCCATCTTTGGCCTTGTCTATGAGTCAGATGTATACTGCATAGTCAGAACCTTTGGATTATGAGTGTCTATTGATTTCCATTCAATCTATCCATAGTAAAACTCAAATTGGAAATCTTTAGGTTGTGATTCACAATGTTGGCAACAAAGAGGAATCCAATATTAAATTCTCTTTCCTAAACTGAATTCTTGGGGAATACATGTTTCTGTTGTCTCGGGATACTAAAAATGTTCCCTAAGTTTGTTCCACCTTCCAGGGTAACACAGAACTATATTTGCAATCATTATTGATTTTGCTTTTTACCTACAACTCAGCTATTCTTCAAGAAGGAGATAATTTTTAATTTTGAAATTACATCATATAGTAATTGCTATATAAAATTAGATAAGATAAGATATGGATAAAAATGAATTTCCCCTAATTGTGTGCTTACATTTAATTTGTATTAACTCTATTAACTCTATCAACATGAATAGAATGGCATCAACTTAGAAAATACTTGGAAACCAAAATATTGGAACAATACAAACCCAACACATTTTTATATGATGAAGGTCAGGATGATCTTTTCCTAAATTGAGAAGAGAGCTCCTCTGCATTTTATACATATACTGATCTATGAGGTCACAAAAGTAAAGCTGACAGGATATCAGTTAGATAGACTGCCAAGTAGCCAGATGCTAGTGTCAGAGGAACATGCTCCATAGCATTGCTTTTGGCATCTGGATTATCCAATGTCCTCCAAGATGGAAGAGAAGGAAGAGTGACAAGCTACCTAATATGATAAGTGATAAGGTAAGCCTTTTCTGCCTTCAATTCCAGGACTTTCTCTTACACATAAAACACTCTCACTCTCCTAACTTTGAAAATATTCAGATAGATATTCAACAAAATAATTCTAAAAGAAGGAAAACTAAATGATTTTATCTTGTTATTAAAATATTTAATATCTTATAAACCAAGATTGTTTGCAGTCTTTGCTAGAATATTCTAATACTGTGTGATATGATTTATTATTAAATGCATTCTGAGCCAGTGCCTCCTGTATACATATTTATTATTCTGTTCTATAAAATTACTAATCGATTTCATATTGATAGATCTTCCTATTTTATTATAAAAGAAATATCTGGGTGTAACTGTTGTTGTCCAGATATCATTCTTTCAAGCCCCTAGCCTAAGTTCTTGGGATCTTCAGAATTTGGACTATATTTATTCAAGAATGCTCAAACTACCACTTCTCTGAAATAAAGCTGAGATGTAACGAAGTACTTAAATTGATCTGGGTCCAATTAGGGAACCATTTTCACTAAATTTAATAATTTATGACAGAGTTCTATTAATGAAAAGCCTCAATATACAATGTTTTAAACATTTGCAGTAGCCATATTTGCCTCCAATGTTCTACTTCAAAAAACTTTTCTGGGTGAGGAATGGAATACTTTTTCACTTCTATTATTGCACAATAATTAGAATATGCCTACTGAATAGGGGAACAAAGCTATTGCAATTTTAATTATTAAGACTTTGGCTATCAAGGGCTATCTCTCTGTAAGCAGAGACAGCACAGCAGTGGGATTGCCAGCCAGGTTAAATGAGGGGATCACCTACTTGTGCTCAGAAGAACTGCTTCTCATAAGAAGACCACAGGAATTTAATTATTGCAGTTGCCAGAGAGTCAAGGGGCTTGGGAGCCAAAGGATTTATAATGTACCCTCAACTGCTGTGCGGTTGAGGGTACAACAGAGAAAGCTTGTTGTGAAAACTGATAAAAGCCTTACTTCTTAAACATTTTATGATGTAATTAATTTACAACATAAGAGAGATATTCAAAATGGCAGTGAAGGTTGAAGATTTTGGTGAGTTCAGGGAAGAATTTTAAAAATCTCAAGAGATGACAACTATTATTCAACAAATCAAGCTTTAACAGAGGAAACAATGAGATGGAAATAAAGATATAAACTATACAAAAAATATAAATGTTGAATTTGCAAATAAATTGGGGAGGCATACAAATTGTAAAAAGAAAAAAGAAACTATTATTAAAGTTAGAACAAAGGAATATTGTAATAACAGTTAATGCAAATATTGAAAAAAAATGTTTCATCAGTATTATATTACTTTATACAAAGGTCAAGGAATTTCTTCAGAAAAAGTGAGTGAATATTTACCTAAACAGAATTTACCAAAGATTACACTCAGAGACAAATTTTGAATTGACCTATAATAATAAAGGAGCTGTGAAGCTACAAAAAGATTAAAACAGGTAAAGTACTTAATACAGATGAGTTGATGGCCTCCTATGGTACTATAAATGTTTTGAAGATGAGCTTTTACAATCTTTACAACAAATGATGAATATCATTTTATAGGATGAAAAGATTCATGATGGAAAGAGGAAATATTAATATAACATTAATATCTAAACATGGACAAAATGCAAAGGAAAGAGGAGGTTTTGAAGTTGTATTTTGCTGGGGATTTTTATTGCTCTGGATGGGGGGAAATGGCTTTTACAGTTAAAAGACCATGACCAGAGATTTGGATGGAATGGATATTTATGGTAAGATAAAATTAAAATTAATGTGGACTTTAAAAATCTTATTAGAAGTGCAGCATTGAGAATATGGAACAGATATAAACCCAGGTTGTGCCAGAACACAACTTTAGGATCTCAGCTCAAGAAGCATATCATAATAGAGAACTGGCAGACAAAAATAAACGATAGATGTACGTACTATGGCCTTCTTAGAAAACCACCAAGGGGGATTTAAAATTAAACCAAGAAAACAATTAATAGCAAAAGGATGTAGGTGTCAATAGTTCTAACATTTTCAATTATCTGAAAGATTCAAAATGGATTTAAAATATGGAGGAAAATAAATCAGAATTTGAAATATAATTATTTACTGATGAAGAATTACACATGAAAATATATGTTTTGTTGAAATCTGAAACAGATATTTATAAAATGATATATCACTGGTACATAATGTCAGAGAAATTATCTACATTTTATCAGGCTAGGTGGATGTATTAAAATAGCTTTAAAAATTAATTGAAATACATGCTTTGATTCAGAGGATTTTAAAGTCAGTCAGTCAGTCAGTCAGTCTGTCTGTCTGTCTGTCTGTCTGTCTCTCTCTCTCTCTCTCTTTTTATCTATCTAATCTATCTATCTATCTATCTATCTATCTATCTATCTATCTATCTATCTATCTATCTGGTTTCCATCTCATAAAAAGTGACTCCGGGCATGTACCTTAATCAAATAAAAATCCACATTAAATTAAAAATATACAAACTCTAGGCAAAGAGAGGATAAGAATCGCTACCTCAGCAATGAAACCATCAAAGCATGCTTCTGGTTCCCCGGGAACCCCTGATTACCTAACTAAGTCTTGAGGGATCTGCGGAATGTCAAAAAACATAGAGCTAAACTCAGAGGGAAGAATGTTCCATAAGGCAGGCACAATAATGAAGGTGGCAAATATCCTGGAACCATCAAAGGCATATCCCTAGCTGATGGTACCCCCAACATGTCTTCTCTGCCAGATCTAATGGGATGAGTTGATATAACTGGTGAAAGATGGTTCCTTTTATAGCCTCATCCCATGCTATAAATGATTTTAAAGATCAGCACCTTGAATTGGACCCTGATGCAAATGGACTTGCAGAACAGACATGTGACATGTGTTCTTCTATGAGGTCACATAACTGCTTGCCCCATTGCATTCTATACCAGCTGAAGCTGCCAGATTCTCTTCAAGAGTGTTCAATTGAAGTCAGAACTTTTTTTTTAGAACTACTGGATAAGCAGAAAAAATGCCATGGAGAATTATTTCAATATATGATTATTGAGGTGTGATTACTATAGTATATGAATAGAGAAGCGAAGATTCAACTCTGTGGAAAGATAGCTGGTGTCTGATTTTGCTGAAATGGATAAATTATTTCTTTGATTAGAAAAAAGGCACCATCTACATTCATTGGTGGCTGGGAGTTCTGAGGGACTTTCTTGCATAAAATGAAAAAAGTAAACTTGTTAGTTATGATTTTGATGCTAGATAGCATAGTTTATAGAAAGAAGTATCATGTAAACTTAGAGAATTAAAATATATTTGTACTTATAACTGCTATGAAGACTATCAAAAGCCACTTTTTCTTTTCTATTTTTCTTCAATTTTTTTCTTTTCTTGCATTTGTCTTTTGTCTTTGATTTCTTTTTCATTTTTTCCTTATTTTATATTAATTTGTAATCATTTTATATTGTTTTAAAAGATACATACATACATACATACGTGTGTGTGTGTGTGTGTGTGTGTGTATCCTATATCTCATATATATCTATATCCTATATATCCTATGTAACCTATATATTCTCTCCCTCTCTCTCTCTCTCTACACACACACACACACACACACACACACACACACACATTAAGTGTTTTTCTATCAAGACACCTGGTCTACCCCAGCATGTGGGAGGGAGCATACTGCATCCCTTTTGCCTTTCAGCTCCAATCCAGGAGCCCTCAAACAGTCGCATTCTTTATCATTATCTTTATCTTTATTCAAATTTCTATACCGCCCTTCTCCTTTCGGACTCAGGGCGGTGAACAGCCAAAAAATAAAACATTTTATATACAAAAGTTAAAATAAATTTAAAATAATTAAATAAATTTGGCCCATTAATTTAAAACATTCCAATTAAAACCATATCAAAATTATTTAAAACCAATCATAAAATCAGGACAGCCCAGCTAACTGAAAAAAATAGGTTTTGAGAGCCTGACGAAAAGTCCGGAGGTCTGAGATCACTCGTATCTCTGGGGGTAGATTGTTCCAGAGGGTGGGTGCTACCACAGAGAAGGCTCTCCCCCTGGGGGTCGCCAGCCGACATTGCCTGGCTGACGGCACCCTGAGGAGGCCCTCTCTGTGGGAGCGAACTGGCCGGTGGGAGGCAACTGGTGGCAGGAAGCGGTCCCATAGATACCCCGGCCCTAAGCCATGGAGCGCTTTAAAGGTGATCACCAACACCTTGAAGTGCACCCGGAAGTCCACCGGGAGCCAATGTAGCTCGCACAGGAGAGGAGTCATATGGGAGCGCCCCGTCGCTCCCATAATCCCCCGTGCGGCCGCATTCTGCACCAGTTGGAGCCTCCGGGTGCACCCCAAGGGGAGCCCCATGTAGAGAGCGTTACAATAGTCCAGACGAGAGGTGACGAGTGCCTGAGTGACCGTGCGTAGGGCGTCCCGATCCAGAAAGGGGCGCAACTGGCGTATCAGGCGGACCTGATAGAAGGCTCCCCTGGCCACGGCCATCGTATGCCCTTCTAAAGACAGCCGTGCGTTGAGGAGGACACCCAAGTTGCGAGCCCTTTCCGTGGGGGCCAATGATTTGCCCCCAATAACCAGCGATGGCGCCAGCTGGCTATACTGGGACACCGGCAGCCACAGCCACTTGATCTTGGAAGGGTTGAGTCAGAGCCTGTTTCTCCCCATCCAGACCTGCACGGCTTCTAAACACTGGGACATCACTTTCAAGGCATCATTGGGATTGTCTGGGGTGGAGATGTACAGCTGAGTATCATCAGCGTACTGATGGAACTCCACCCCAAAACCACGGATGATCTCACCCAGCGGCTTCACATAAATGTTGAACAGGAGGGATGAGAGGATCGACCCTTGTGGCACCCCACAAACAAGGCGCCTCGGGGTCGACAAACCATTTTATACCAAATTTATATTTTGCTGATAAGGCAAAAGGGATGCAGCATGAAACCGAAGACACCAGCCTGAAGATGACGAGTGGGACCTTGTCGAAACGTCGCCAAGGTACTCTCAATCTTACACGGGAAAAGACCCGAATACGCCAAGACTTGCATACCTGTACCTGTGAAAATCTACAAAAACATACGTGTGTGTGTGTGTGTGTGTGTGTGTGTGTGTGTGTGTGTGTGTGTATTTCTCTTTAGCCAGGTTCTTCTTACGTAAACCAAGATTTTTATGCAGCCCTAGTTTAGTGAAATCCCAATCCACTAGTTTCTAGGCTTTTTTTCCCCCCAGCAGCCAGCAAACACCCTGCTGCCCATTGGGAGACTAAGGAGACTAAGATAGATCTATTTCAGATTTATAAGCCCTCATCAGTTAGCCACACCTTCATCCCATGTATCCTCCCTGTAAAGGTAGATTTAAAGTGCAGATAGCAGTCTGCATGCACTCTCACACCATCTACCAGAAGAAAACACACACAAACCGCTATCTGCACGCACTCTCACACCACCACCCAGCACAGATCAACTCTGTAGCCAAGACATTCATCTCCAGAACAAAATGCTTAGCTGATGAACAACACCTAAAAACTGAACTACATACTCTCAGTAACGTACTAACATCCAACGGATTCCAAAGAAACAAGATTATCAACCTAATCCAAAAAGAGACACCCACTAAAATCCAAGACAAAGAACCAGAAAATGTCAAAGCCCTCCTCCCATACATAAAAGGCACCACAGAATCAGCAAGATCCTTCACAAACACAACATCAAGACAGCATTCTGCACAAACCGAAAAATATCCACCATCCTAAGAAACCCCAAAGACAAAATGGAGTTAGAAAATCAAGGAGTATATGAAATCCCATGCACCGCCTGCCCCACCACATACATCAGACAAACCAACAGAAGAATAAATGCATGCATTGAAGAACACAAAAACTCAGTCAGAAAAGAGGAACCAACTTCTTCTCTAGTTCAACACCTTAAAGCCACAGGACATGAAATTGATTTTAAAAAAACCAGAACTATCACCAAAACCGAACACTTTAACAACAGAATAATCAGAGAAGCCATCAAGATAGAAAAACGTCCCCACAGCATGAATAAAAGAGATGATACCTCCCGCCTACCAGCCATTTGGAAACCCGCCCTTATTGACAAACGAATCCCTAACACAAAGAATAACACCAGACCCACACTCATGAAAACCACACAGGACGTCACCTTCACACATCCATGCAAAAAGCAAGCCCAAACCCACACCGATGATGAGGCACGACCACAAACCAGAAGCCAGACCACAGCTGCATCATTAACCACCCCGCCAATCCATATATGAAGCAAACTGACACACACCATGAAGATGTAGCATGACCACGAATGCAGCTACATCATCAGCCAATCAGAATACAACGGCACTGTTGACCAATCAGAATGCACCTTTGCCTCTTTTCATAGAAAAACGTCAGTTACGTTCACACAGTTTGCCCATAAGCACCAAGCCGAGAACTTTAGCCAGAAGATGACAAATGTGATTTCGTCGAAACGTTGCTACTATCCTTTTAGGGATATGTTTACAATTACACAGGAAGAAACCCGAGATATTAACTGTACACTCATATATATCCGTGAAAACTTACATAAACACACACACACACATATATATATATGCAAGTCTTGGCGTATTTGGGTCTTTTCCCGTGTAAGATTGAGAGTATCTTGGCGACATTTTGACAAGGTCCCACTCGTCATCTTCAGGCTGGTGTCTTTTAAAAAAACTGTCTTACAGAGGGATAAAACCACAATAAATGATGGTTATGTTTGAGATGCAAATATGAGAGATATTTGAATAATATTTTAATTTGCTATTAATTAAACAATGTATGGGTAGTAGTCTTTCTTGCGTTGGCTTTTAGCTAGGTCAAATAAAATTTTACATGATAAACTTGCTTTAGTTTTAAAAACACTGATTGGAGCTCAAATTGAAGTGACACTTGAGTTTTCACAGATGTTACTAGAATCCCAATTATAAATTATGAAAAAATGCACTTTCCCTTGAACTTCCCGACCAATGTAAATGCAATTGTTTTCCAATATTATTCAATTATTTTCAATTCCTTTTTAGCTAGTATTGGAGAGAAATAAGACATGTATCTTATTAAGACTTTCACCTGCATTGGAAATAATTTTTCCAGAAGTTATGAATATATCTGAACTTGGTGTCAGATATGAACCAATATATATTTACACATAACCATTTGTGCCAGAATGCATGGGAATAAATAACTGATTGTCCATTAAAATGCTCAGCTCACAGAAAACCAAAGAAGAGTGCTAAACAAATAAATACATTTTAATTCACTCCTAGAAATTTTATCGATGTATAGCTGCAGTCTAGTCTAGAGAAAGACAAGTTACTGATCAATAGTTGACCTGAGGCAGATTCATCAGAGGTGTATAGCAGTCTTTCCCCAATTCATGTCCTTCAAAGATTCATGATTACAAACTTCTATAAAACCAACCAGCCTCCTAGAGAAGGCTGAGACATTAAGGACAGGTAATACTCCACTTTGGCATTCATACATGATAAACAAGAGCTAAAGTAAGAGTATTACATTTGGATCATATCTATGGATATTTAATTATCCAATCCATTTGTAATATCAGCCTTTTCATTTCCAAACCATAAAAAGGTAGCAATTTTTTAAAACAATAACACTGAAATAAAGAGTTATCTAAAACCAGCATTAATAATCTGCCTAGCTTCCTTCTGTCTGACAAGTCATAATTTTAATGTGTCTATTTACAGTCATTCACAAATAAGGAACCCAACTACAGTAATCAGGTAATATTTTATTTTATTTATTTATTTATTGCGATTTATATGCCGCCTTTCTCCCTTGGGACTCAAGGCGGCTTACAAAATGACAACTTCAATACAAATCACAATACAATACCAAATTAAAATCAGTAACCCAATTAAAAAATGATTTAAAATTATACCAGTGTACCCCCAAACGGATCAGTTTAATTGGCGGAAGAGCCACGTCTTCAGCTCGCGACGGAAGGAAAGAAGGTCGGGGGCTGTCCTGAGCTCAGTGGGCAATCCATTCCAGAGGGTCGGGGCTCCCACAGAGAACGCCCTCCCCCTGGGGGTCGTCAGCCAACATTGTTTGGCCGACGGCACCCTGAGGAGGCCGACTCTGTGAAAGCGCACAGGACGATGGGAGAACGGCTGGAGATGGTCCCCCAAGTACCCCGGGCCTAAGCCATGATATCATAAATGGAGATTCAATATCATAAATGGAGATTCAAAGAAGAAAAAATAAAAAATAAACCACAGTCAAATTGAAACCAAAACCTTCCAAATGGCAATTGCAGTTGAACAAAGTTTTGCTGCTACTAGTAAATTGATCTACTAATTTTTAAAAAATACATTCCTTCTTTTCAAGCCAGCCCAATTTCTTAGAAGGAAGAACAAAAGGTCAACCAGTATATAAAGGACAACATAACAACCTGTTCCCCACTCCCCAATCCGTGGACCAGCACTGGTCTGCAGCATGCCAGGAACCAGTCCATGCAAACATGCAAAGCCCCATCCACAGGATGCAGGCAGCACACAAAACCATGCCCTTTTATTCCACAGAAAAACCTTTATCCATGGAACCGGTACCTGGTGCCTAAAAGTTTAGGGGCCAAGGCTGTAGACAACTATTTTGATAGCTTAATCCAAGCACAGACATGGAATGCAAAACCAGGATATTACTGTATTCTAATATTCCAGACCTAAGTTATGAAACTTTATCTGAGTGAAGGATTACTTTTACTAGAGTGAAGATCAGATGAGATATTAAACTGATATTTTGGTAAGGAGAAAGACCAAATAGGCTTCTATGTTAATGAGTCTTTCTCCTTTTAAATCCAGATCACATTTTCCCTTGAAACTCTTCAAATGACTGGGAATGAATGAATGAAATGATGCACAGTTGGACTTATTTTGAAAAAGCACAGAGAAAAATAACCTAGGGAAAGAAAAGAAATAATTTTAAAAATCTACTCAGTTTCAGACCAACATCCTTTTATTTAAAGGCTAAGTATTATAATCACTGTGCTGTTACAGCATTCCTGGCAAAGGTAGCTCTGAGATAAATTAGAGACCATGATAACTATTGATTCCATTGTCAGACTGATCCTGCCTCTGTAAAACTTGAACTTCTGGGGTGGGCCTATTATAAAGTAAAATACACCAGCCAAAATGGACAGGTTCACTTTGGATGACACAGAGAGAAAACTGTATTTTAAAATTGCAGCAGGAAGACACAACCAGAGATTGCATTTGGGATAAGTAGAGGATTACTACAGAGCAAAACCATCCTTGACTGTTTTCCAAAATATTGCTAGCCTATTCTGGTATCAGGCAGTGTAGATGAAACCTAAGTATAAAATTTTGCCTGTTTTAACTGAGTCTATCATGTGAGTTCCATAAAAAGACCTTGTAATGTGTAATGGAGAAAATGAAACTATTAAAAGAAATTCAAGAATTAGCTTTAGTTATGCTGCATTGCTTTACCATCAAAATGGAATTATTAACCCTAGTAGATGAATCTCAACATTTCTCACTCATCTGCATTGGCTGAAAAGTGCTGATTTGTAATTCACCATGTTACAACTCTCTGTTTTGAGTTTGTCAGATGTAAATGCCTTATTCCCTAATGTGTAAATAATGTATATATGGGATATCAGGGGTTAACTTATTCTTTGACTCTTAATGTATTCATAATTCACCACTCCCACTCTTGGCTCCACCCTTTGTATATATAAGGAGCCACCTTCACCATTTTCTTTGCTTCTATCTGTGAATATTCAGTGAATATAGAATGCCTATTATAATTAAAGAGAAATATATTTAAACCTCTAACTCTCATTATTATTATTGAGTCTGATCCTAAAAATATTGCAACAAACTGGTAGCAGAGGATGGTTAATTGACTCAATAAATACCTAAAAATGTCTAAGAAAGATAGGCCCAACACCAGGGCCTACAGCAAAGAAATAGAAACTGAACAAAAAATAATCAACGAATCCACAAACGCGATTTCGAGAGAATCCGAAGAATACACCACTGAAGAAGAAGAATTAATAAATGAAAATGATGGCCAGGAGGAAATCGAAATAGAAAATAACGAACTCAGGTCAAAGATACTGAAGTTATTAAAAAGCCAG
Source organism: Pantherophis guttatus (assembly GCF_059756535.1). Taxonomy (NCBI): domain Eukaryota; kingdom Metazoa; phylum Chordata; class Lepidosauria; order Squamata; family Colubridae; genus Pantherophis; species Pantherophis guttatus. Next base: position 114,118,780 of record NC_142066.1, read on the forward strand.
AAGAATGATGAAAGCCTCATCGCGAACCTCCAAGAAATGCTGAAGAACAGCGGAGCAGCGAGAGAGAAAAACATCGCTAAAGAGAAACCCAAAGACCAAAAAACTGTGAGTGATATGACTACAGAGAAAGTCGTTATGAAAAAGAAAAAATGTGATCCCGCGCGAAATTTTGAATGGCAGCCATCTTGGTTTCAACAAGCCTCCAAAGTGAGCGAAGCAGAGCCAATCAAAATGCTCAGTTCAAAATTTCTGGCGCGAAAAACGTTATCAAACAACGAAAGTGAAAAGGAGGATTCAAACTCTTCGGAAGAGCCAGAATCAGAAAATGAAGACGACTTAACGAAATCCCAAGTAAAGTCAGCAATGAAGACGCTTTTTGCTGCATTTGGGCCAAAATTAAAAATTTCCAAAGCGCCAACGAAGAAGCAAGCGAACAAGCCGATACTTCAAGACCTGCACGCTCCCATCCTGACTTCGAGAACGACGACGCCCGAGCCCAGAGAGCCATGTCGATTCCGCCCTACACCGCAGACCGAAGCAAGTGCCAACGCACCCAAAAGAAAGAGAAGAACAGTCGCCGCCATCAGAACTCCTAAGACCGAGCCAGAGACCGACTCGTCTGAAGAGGAGCGGAGCGAGCGAGCTACAATGGAGAGAACCTTCCACGACGACGTCAAAGAAGAAATGAACAACGCGCATGTGCGAAACTACGTAGACGGTCCGGAAAGACTTGAACTGGCCAGAGAACCGCGCAGACTCGTTGCGAGCATCCCCATGCCGTTTTGCAATTTCCTACACTTGCGAGACCACGGACTACCTCAGGTTGTAAGTAATGGACAAAATAATGTGGGTAACTTACCCAGTGACTTCCCAAAACTTAGGGTTGATGGCATTAATTTACAAGAATGGTATCAACAGCTCCAGGTTGTCTTTATGAAAGAAAATTTACTATTTTTTATCACTAGTCCCCCAAGAAGACCTTGGACTTTAAAAATAGATTGTCTACACCATAAGGCATTTTTCTTAATAATATCTAGCGTGTCTCCTGCAATGTATCATAGCATCAAACCAAATCTAACTGTTTCAGAAATAATTCAATGCATGTTTAATTTGTTTCACAGCGATAGTGTAGCTACCACCACAAGAATGTCTAAGGACTTCTTTTCTTCCAGAGTAAAACCAGGGGTTTCCATAAGTGAGCATTTAATATCTTTAAACAAAATAAGAGCTGAGCTGCATTTGAGGGGGGAAGTGATTTCAGATCAAACAATGAAAAGTGTTATTATCAACTCACTTGATTCATCATGGGATAGTTTTATGTCACACTTAGACACCATCAATCTAGGATATTTATCAATAGAAAGTCTGTCTAACAAATTGATAGCAGAAGACAATTCAAGAAAAAATCGTTATAGCAATCACACAGAACACAAATCTTTTAGGAAGGTAGCTTTCCAAGAAAAATATAATGAAACTTTTAAATGCCACAATTGTGGGTCCAGGGAACACAATAGAAGAGATTGTCCCAAAATTTCAAAGGAAAGACATAGGTCAGAATATAGGAATAAATACAACTATAGACAGTCTTCCACAGATAGACATAAATATAGAAGCCCACCAAATTACAGAGAAAGTAGAGGGGGCAGAGAAAATTCAAAAGAGAGAAAATCTGGTTCACTGAATGGACTAAATAAACAAGACAGCACTAAAACGCAACAAAATGAGAACAATAATTGGCTTATTGATTCTGGGGCAACTAATCACACCACTAATAACAAAAATATATTGTCTTCATTTACAGAAGATAAGTTTGTAATAAAGGTAGCTAATCAAGAAAAAGTTCAAGTATTAGGCAGAGGGAATGTGACCTTGCCTGGTCTAGGAAAAATAGAGGGGGTATTGTTAATACCAGAAATACCTCATAACATACTAAGTGCCATAAAACTAAGCAGAGATTCTGACATCAATATAGTTTTCTCAAAGGGAAAAGCAACTTTAGAGAAGAATAAAACAAATGTAGGCACTGTGATGATTAAAGGAGGCCTACCCTATCTGATAACAAAAGAAAGATGGTTACATAACATTGATTCAAATATGGAAGATTGTATTGAGGCAGATGATGAAAATATTAGTAACAGTGACAATGATGAATGTAAAATATCTCATGATCACACAGATACACACAATGAGAAGAAACCAAAAATAGGTAAACCAATTCATGACGAGTGTGCTCATATCTTACATAGGAAGTTAGGACATGCAAGTTTTCCTGTAGTACAAAAAATGACTGAACACGCAGAAGGTGTCAAAATAAAAAATTGTGAAAATTATTTGGAATGCTCAGTATGTAAATCTACTAAATTAAAAACTAGTCCCAGGCCAAAAAAATCCACCAGATCAACTAACAAAATTTTTGACTTAGTACACATGGACTTAGTTGGCCCATTAACTCCATCAATCACTTATAGAAAACGTTACTTCCTAACAATAGTAGACGATTACAGTCGCTATGGTTTTGTTTACACATTAAAACACAAGGATGAAACCTTTCAAAAATTTAAGGAATTTTACAAACGCATAGAAACACAACATAATATCAGAATAAAACAAATTATGACAGATAGGGGATGTGAATTCATGTCTAAAGAATTCTCCCAATGGTTAAAGGATAGAGGAATGCTACATTACACGTCTAGTCCATTTTCTGCGTTCCAGAACGGGATTGTAGAGAGAAAGAATTCCACATTACAAACCATGATTAGGTGCACATTAGAGGATGCTGGTTTAGGCAAACAATTTTGGTCAGAAGCCCTACATTATTCAAATTACACTCAAAATAGAACCTGGTCCAGTATTGTGAATAAGACACCATATGAGGTGATGTATAATAGGAAACCAAAATTAGCACACATGCACATATTTGGGGTCACTGCAGACGTACACATACCCAAACAGTTGAGAAGAAAGGGAGAAAACGTATCCAGAAGACTAAGATTTATGGGATATGAAACTGGCACCAAAGGGTACAGATTCATTGATAATAATAATAAATTTATAGTTTCCAGAACAGCTGTGTTCCATGAACAGGCCAACTGGTCTAAATTACATCTTAATGAAATATTTCCAAATAAATGCAAAGATACCAAATCTCGTGAGGAAGGGACAATAGAAAATCAAAATGTCAACAAAAATAAAAACAAAACCAAAACATGGACAAATAGTCAACACAAAATAAAGACAGACACATTAACAAAAAAGGAAGCAAGATATTTGCATGACTACCATAGCAAACCAGAAAGAGCTATTAGGAACAACAGAAATCAAATACCAAGTAAATACAGAGATTACATAATGCATATGGATGGTGAACAAATAACACCTAATACATATGAGGAAGTATTAAAACTCCCTCGTGAAGAAAAGGAAAAATGGGAACTAGCTATGAAAAAAGAGATGGAAAGTTTGCAAGGATTAAATGTATTCACACCTGCGATTGCACCTAAAGATAAAACAATTATTGGTACCAGGTGGATTTATAAAATTAAGAACCTAGAAGGAGGCAATACCTTATACAAAGCTAGATTGGTTGCACAAGGTTATGCACAAAAATATCCGGAGGACTATACTGACACATACTCCCCCACAGTAAGAACAGAGAGTGTTAAAACAGCTCTAGTAGTAGCATCCGCACTCAATCTTGATGTATTTCAATATGACATACAGACTGCGTACCTACACGCAAAACTAGATAAGGAAATATATGTAAGAGCACCTCACAGTCAATACACTAATAAAAATGAAATTTGGCTATTGAACAAGAGTTTATACGGATTAAAGCAATCTGGCAAAAGATGGTACGATTGCTTGGTAAAAGTACTTAAGACCATGGATTTCAACGCTACCACTGCTGATAACTGTTTCTTTGTCAAAAAGAGTGATGATCAAATTGAATTTGTATTGATTTATGTAGATGATATTTTATATATAGGAAAACACAAAGAGAGAAGAGAAATCTTTGTAAACAAGTTAAATGAACATTTCTCGTTGAAATCTCTAGGTAAAGTAAACAAATACCTTGGTGTACAAATTAACAAAACTAGAAGGGGATTCAAACTTACTCAGAAAGATAAGATTATTGAACTTCTAAACAAATGCAATTTAAACAATGCCAAACCCTGTGACACTCCTATGCAAACTGATTTCCTTAGAAATACTGATGAATCTTCCCCTGAATTCAAGGATAATACATTTTATAGATCAGTCATAGGTTCACTTCTTTATATATCTAATTGGACCAGGCCAGATATTGCATTACCACTCAATTTATTATCAAGGCACGTTAGCAAACCAACAATGTATCACTGGGAAGCTGTCAAAAGAATTTTAAGATATCTGAAAAGTACATTAGACTTTTGCCTAGTATTAGAACCTAGTGATAATAAAGAACCAAGACTTACATGTTACGCAGATGCGGATTGGGCTGGAGATATATCATGCAGAAAAAGTACTTCTGGTTATATTTTTCTGTTAAATGACTGTCCAGTTTACTGGTACACTGGTAAACAAGAACTGGTAGCCACTTCAACCACAGAAGCGGAATATGTTTGTTTATCCAAAGCTGCAAATAACCTTGTATGGTTTAATGATTTAATTTCAGATGTTTGGAAAAAACCTGCTTTGCCTTTTGTTATGCATGAAGACAATAAAGCGGCCATTGAAATATCTAGATCCGATGCCATTGGACAAAGATCCAGGCATATAGATATAAAATTTAAACATGTGAGACAATTGTCTCAAGATGGATTTATCAAAGCAGTGCATTGTGATACCTCTGAACAATTAGCTGACATATTGACGAAGCCTTTACCTTCTAAACAGCACAAATACTTAACTTCCAAATTGTATGTCTTATATTGTCCTGAATCTGAATGTAATTGGTGTTGTATAGCGAACCGGCATTTAGAGGGGGATTTGTCAGATGTAAATGCCTTATTCCCTAATGTGTAAATAATGTATATATGGGATATCAGGGGTTAACTTATTCTTTGACTCTTAATGTATTCATAATTCACCACTCCCACTCTTGGCTCCACCCTTTGTATATATAAGGAGCCACCTTCACCATTTTCTTTGCTTCTATCTGTGAATATTCAGTGAATATAGAATGCCTATTATAATTAAAGAGAAATATATTTAAACCTCTAACTCTCATTATTATTATTGAGTCTGATCCTAAAAATATTGCAACAGAGTTCATTTGATGATGATATTGCATCATACTCATCCTTTGTTGTTCTGAAAGAATAGCCTCAACCTTTTCTTTATTACAAGTGAGATATTCTTATGAACCAAATTATTAAAACTGTTTCATATTTGCTACTGGATACACCTGTCTGAAATAAATCTATCCAAGAGTAATAAGCACAACACAGATGTTAACTGCACCACACCCTAATTCAAGGTTCTGAGTCAAGCTCTTTGGTGCTGAATTCTCACTTCAGAGTGCCAGCTAGCTTATCTGCAGCTATCATACTTTCTCATAGGCACAAAGTACTGTGGTGCAGGGCCCTATATATGTTTGTTGACTCAGAAGCCACATTTAACTTAAAAGGTTATGCCTCTAAAAAATCAGCTTAAAATAACCAAGTTACAAAGGAAGAACGAGGAACACATTGTCTGTGTGTGGTCATCTTTGCAGATAGTCATTCCCAGGTTTAGTATGGACCTCCAACCTGAGACAGCCCCTGCCTGAAATCCAACACTTTCCATTTGGTGAGTTGAATTTGGTGGCAGAACTTGTATTTTCTTTCTCTCTTTTGTGACTTTGTCTGAAGACTTTAGAGATAAATCCAGCTAGCATGGTTACTGTTCAGCAGATTCAATGTATTTTATTTTATTTATTTAATGTTTATTTATTTATTTAAAAGATTTGTATGGCCACCCATCATAAACAACTCAATTAAAGAATTGCTGACAGATCCTGAATGCCAACTTCAACTGAAGGTGACTTCAAACAAAATACTCCTTCATTAAAAACAGCAGCATAATTATAATAATAAAAGTAGCAGTACCATTGCATGTTCTATTAATTATGTTAGTTATCAAGACAATTATTTGTTCACAAGGCATAATGAAGCTCCAAAATATTTTTGTTAAAGTTCTCCATTTTGTAACCATTGTAATCAGCAAAAGCAGTGCCTCTGTTCCACATAACATTGATTTAAGCTTAATACTGATCTTATGTCATACTTAGCGTTACTTATTCCCTTAAGCATAAGATTAACCAGTGATCAGGTCAATAGACTTTTTAATAATATTGTTTTGCATAAAGTGCCCTATAGATTCCCTTCCCATCAAAGCATGTAATTCATAAAGAAATCAATAAATGCCAATAATCATAAGTATTGATCCGCAATCAAAATGGCATGTGTAAGGAACACCATGAAATTGCTTCAATTCATTGTTTCCATTTTATCTTATTAACATTCCTATCATTGAAAGGTAAGAAATTAAAGAAAACAAATGGCCTCACCTTGCACAATGAGGTGGGAGGATCAAAAGTTCTACTTCCTTTTAGTCCCTATTGATTTTACAGAGATTTCTGTGTCTAAACCCAAACTCATATTTAGCTGAATCGCATGATAATCAGGTCAATGAGATTAAGGAGTGGGGGAAAGATACAGCTCAAAAGAAAGTCAAAAGAAAAAGAGGCAAGTCAAAAGAAAAATTACTAAATGAAACAAGCTGTATTTCCTGTAAATGCCTACAGATATTAAGTGTAATTTTAGAATAATGTTTCCGCTTCAGTGTCTTTCTTTTGTGAAATATTGCACATTTACAGAAAGCTGTGTTTATCTTTCATGCATTGATGTATATAGTCATTTCAGAATTGAGCTGGTAACTCCATTTTGGGATTTTCTGTCATGGGAACTCATAGTCCCCCTCTTTCTCAAATTCAGATATTTTTTTAATGGTAGTAAAGTTTGTTCCCATTAAATCTATCACTTACTAGCTATCATATGCAATATTAAATAGGCAGGTTAAAAAATAGTTATAGTGGTAATAGTTTTTCTAGTAATACTTTTCTTTCTACTCATTCCTTTGTGCTCCAGATTCAATGAACAACCCACTTCAGTTATGTGATCTGAAATGTCTATTTCATCTTTAAAAATTTCTTTCACTACATTATTTATTTATTTATTTATTTATTTATTTATTTATTTATTTATTTAATTGGCTGCCCATCAGGGGCGAGTTTCAAAACCCATCACTATTGGTTCACTCGTGGGTGTGCGCACATGGGTGGCACGGGTGGGCAGAGCCTCCCGCCGCTACCAGTTTGCCCGATCCGGGGTGAACCGGTAGAAGCCACCACTGCTGCTCATCTTAACACAGGGTAACTCTAGGTGGTTTACAGTCATTAAAATGTATCTATACATGTAAATTAAAACATAAATAAATTAAAATGAAACCTTAAAATCTAACAGCATGTGGGTAGGGTGGAAAGAGATGGGATCTGTTGTTTCTTGATTAATCACCTCCACTGCACTATTCCCCCATTGGGATCCTAAGTCAATTTGCAAAGCCAAGTGTTTAGGTATTTACAAAAGGATAGGAGGTTGGGGCCAATCTCACATTGTGGAGCAAGATGTTTCAGAGGGCAGAAGCAAGAATGGACTTCCCGGACTCCGGCAGCCAGAATAATTGGCCTGATGGGACCCACAGCACACAAGTGGGATGGACCAATCCCAGTGGCATGAGATAGTCCCTCAAACAGCCTGGATTCATGCCATGAAGGACTTTAAAGGTGATTACCAGAACCTTGAATTGCATCTGGAAGCAGATTGGCAGCCAATGCAGCTGAAAGAGCAGTGGGGTTACAGGGGCCATTCTTGAAGCCCCCAAAACAGCCTGTCGCGCTCTACTCTGCATCAGTTGTAGCCTCTAAATGCTCTTCAAGAGTAGCTCCACGGAGAGCACAATATAATAGTCCAACTGTGAGATTACTAAGAACGACTGAGTGCAAGGAACCCTGATCCAAGAAAGGCCGCAACTGTGCATAACACAAAGTTATGCAAAGGTTCTACTAGCCATGACTGTCACCTGCTCCTCAAGCAGAAGTTATGAGTCCAAGACAACCCACAAGTTACAAATTGGATCTGTCTGGGGCAGTGCCCTCCATCCAGAGTCAAAGATGCAAAGTCACAGGTCCTGGAGCTCCATGTAACCAAAGCCATTTGGTTTTGCTAGGATTCAGTTGAAGCCTGTTGCCCCCATCCAGGCCCCCACAGACTCCAGGCACTGTGAGAGGGCAGCCACAATATCATTTGGATCACCAAGAGTGAAAACATAGAGGGGTGGGGAGGTTTTTTTTTGCCTTTGCCTTTGCCTTACTTGCAATGATCACTATGTATGCTATTTTTTCTCAAATTCTATCTCATCTTTTCTTCTAGGAACCCCAAAAGGCACAGATGTAGACCACCCTTTTAATGTTTATAACCTTAAGCCTGTAGGATAAGTTCCACTGATAGTGAGTATCTGGTCCAAAATTACTTTCAGAGCTTGTCCCTAGGCATGGTAATGAAACTCACTCTCAGAATGAAATTGACAGTGAAATATGCAAGGGCAAGGCTCGAATAAACAAATCACTTTATTTTGATAAAATATTTTTTTACAATACTTTTTAAGAACAAGGCTAGCTAGTGAGCAATCTAGGAATCTAGATGTATGTTTTAAAGCCTGCCTTTTTTTACCCCATTCATAGACTAAGAGGTTGTTTATTGTTCATTATTTCTGAGAGCACCTACATCATTTTTAGGTAATAGTTTTTTCTGCTCTCAGACTCTTTACTTACTGACTTTACATTTACATTTCAGGGTTGAAAGAGAACTTTAACCGGGTCTCCTTGGTTCTAATCCAAATCCAAATGGTTTTGTCACAATGTTCTTCTCTCTGGGGCTCTCTCTGCTAATTTGATTGATTCTGAGGCCGGTTTGTTTTGGTTGGGAAGAGACAAAGAACTGTAGTTGATATAGACTTAAAACTCTGAGCAGTGGTAAAATCTAATTTTTTTTATTACCAGTTCTTGGTGGGCGTGGTGTGGCTTGGTGGGCATGGCAGGGGAAGGATACTGTAAGATCTCCAATCTCTCCCCACTCCTGGGGGAAGGATATTGCAAAATCTCCATTCCCATCCCACTCTGGGGCCAGCCAGAGGTGGTATTTGCCGGTTCTCCGAACTACTCAACATTTCCACTACCGGTTCTCCGAACTGCTCAACATTTCAGCTACCGGTTCTCCGAACTGCTCAAAATTGCTGCTACCGGTTCTTCAGAACCTGCTGGATTTCACCCCTGAGTCTGAGGCTCAGTATATATTCTTCCTTGGAGTCACTGATTTCCTATGTGCAACTTTGGTGTCAGTGTTTGGCTTGGCAACACAGCCTAGAATACAGACTTGGTCCATGGAGGATGTACCTATTTCTTCTCCAAATTTATATCCATGCTTCTTGCCTTTTTTTTTCTTTTTTGAGAATCTAATTGATTCTTCCAGTCAGAACTTTATCTTTATCTTTCTCTTCTCATTTGTTATTTCATCTTATATTTGTTTTGCAGTTTAATCCTCACCCTATACAATCAAATCACATAAATGTCCTTAAATTGGGTGCTCATTGTTGCATTTAATCGACATATATTTATCATTAATTCATTCTTGTCCAGTGATACTTCCATATAGCAAACTGCAAAAAAATACTACAGGCAACTGATTCCTTCAGTATGCGTTCTTTTAAATAATCCACTGCTAATTATGTTTCTACCAGTATTTGCATGTGTCAAAATTTCTTTATTCATTTTCTTATCATTAATAAGCATTCTACCAAGTACACAAATTCATTAATTTGCTATGACTTTTACCATGTATATGCAACTTGCAATCATTCACTCTGTTTTCTGTATCAAACATATAGTCTTTAATAGTTTCATTTTCAGTTTGATACTTCTCATCATATGATACTATTTAACAATAACAAAAAAATCATTTGGTTCTCAATTAACAACACATCATCATCTGCATTCCAAAGTACATGATTGTTACATTCCCAACAAATGCATACCTATAATGTCATCATACATTCTTTACACATTTATCCATAAACACATTAAAGAAATATGGGAATATCACATATTCTTGCCTTACCTCCTGAACCATTCATTAAGCATTCCATTTGTTTTCATTCATGCTTAACTGTTATTATATTCAGCTCTATATTTGCACAAACATTCCATTGCTGAAGACTATTCAGGTTATTGCATACTTCCCTAAATTAATAAATGTGAAATAATTTATGGAGAGCAAAAATTATCCCTACTTGCCTGTCATCTTCATATATTTATTTTACAAAATAGACTCTGTACTAATTTTACTAATTGGTTGCATTAATTTTACTCCTTTTTAATCTTTCAGTCAAAATTTTGCCAAATCCATTCTCAAGAAAATTTAACAAACTTATATTTTATTTTCTTCTAAAACTATTTTCTTCCAAGATCCATTCTTGATATTGTCAAAAAAACATTCTCTCTCCCATTCAGGACTTCTTTTCATTTTTATTATCTTGAACTAAGTCTTTAATCTTTCATTAGAAACAGTCAAATAAATTATGCTTTTAAAATTATATCCTTTCCTTTACTATGTGAATATGTCTGCATAAGAAAAATTTAAACTTTATATTATTTTCAAAACTAAGAGATCTTTTTCTCAACAATTCTTGGATTATTGAATTGTCCAGTTTCTGTACTGCATCAACTTGTTTTGCCCATCTCTTAGTGTCACAATAATTTTTTTCTTTAAAATTATGCATAATATTTTCAAAACAAATCACTGCTCCTTTATTATTACCATTCACTGGAACATAGTAGGCAACTTTACCAAGTTTGTTATTTTTAATTTCATATGTATGTTCCATCTAGATGACACCATACTTTCTAAACCACACACAGTTTATCTCTTTGGCTTATAATCATAACAACTCTGCCTGTAGTTCTTATGTAGATCCATCAATTTTACTCCAAAAATCAGATCAGCTTCATTCATATCAACAATGTCCTTTATTTTATTTTTAAACAGTTACAGCATATATAATTTTATTTCTTTCATTTATTAATTAGACAACCATATGGCCAGTTGAGTTATCCTTTGAAAGTAAGGTAGCACAGTCTGAAATGACCAGATTGAAATTTAAATTTTTGGTTGATCATAATCTTTTAACCCCAACTCTGGAACGTCTTGTGATTATGTAAGAAGAGTACTTATTATAAAAAAATGTGGTGGCTAATGAACTTCACTAATATTTATTTACATAAAAAGATCAACAGAAAGATCACAGGGAGGCAAAAAAGCAGTGGGAACCTCTGATCCAAAGGTGCTTTTCAAAAGGCAACTGAACTTTCTTGATTTTTTCCTTGAAGATATTTCACTTCACATCCAAAAAGCTTCTTCATTTCTGAACTGAACTGAAGAAGCTTTTTGGATGAGAAGTGAAATGCCTTCAAGGAAAACCCCCCAAAAAGTCCAGTTGCCTTTTGAAAAGCACATTTGGAACAACCATGATCTGGATGATTGAAATCTCCAGAGATGACTAAGTTTTGTCTTCCTGCCAGTTTCCCCATTGACTTTGCTTGTGGGAAGCTGGCAGGGAGTGTCAGAAATAACAATCACATGATTACAGGGATTCTGCAATGGCCACAATTTTGCAAATAAAGCTGATGTGAATCCTATGAGAATTTCAATTTCACAGAAGCAATGTCCTAAATATTTTACGCATTTGTTAAATTATCAGGTTTTAGATAATTGATAAAAAACCTATTATGGTATAATGCATTGTTTGGACTAACTTTAGGGTACAAAGAGACAAAATGATAAATACAGTGAGAGTTTTAATAGTATGTAGAGTTTTGTACTGTCCTTCAATTCTGGGTAAAGTTTGATGGTTCTCAAGTTCCTCCACCTTTTATTATTTTATTTTATCATTATATTTATTTTATTGTTATGTATACCTTTATTTGAGCACTCTGAATTGCTGGAACTAGAAAGGTATAACAGATTAAATAAATAAATATTTGTCTCTTCCATTCATCATGTCATCATGTTTTTGAACAAACAAACCTTGTGTGTGTGTGTGGACACGTCACATGCAAAAGTAAAGGCAGTAGTATTCAGTTTGGGCATTTTTTCTCAGCATGATTGATATACAGGATTCATTAAATTTAGATTATATTATAAATAATACTCAATAATAAATCCAATTATTCTCTCCTCTGGGTCAAGCTGTCCATATCATGGAGGGACTTATCATGATAGCCCAAAGTCCTCTTTTTTTTTTTAATTCAAGAAAATCTACTTCTTTAACTATAACTGGAAGCAGAGAAAGAATTGGCAGAAAAGGGGCAGTATCCATGTCATGAGCACTTTAGACTTATTTTATTAATTTATTTTTAGTCCAGGCGACTTCCTGGACAAGTACCTGCAGTTTTCTTAGCAAAAATTCAAAAGTGGTTGTCAATTCACTTCTTCCTAGGTCTGAGAGAGAGTGATTGATCCAAGATCACCCAGATAGCCTTGTGCCTAAGGCAGAACTATAATTTTCAGTGTCCTGGTTTAGTCTGATGCCTTAACCACTATTCCGAGAAGAATTATGGCTGACATGGTTAGGACACTAGGTTGGAGGCTAGCAAGCCAATGTTTGAGATGTGAGTGCTGCTGCTTAATGGGTGAGCTCCTGTATTTCACTCTAGCTCCTTGACAGGAACATGAAAGTAGCCTCTCACCAGGCGTCCCCTGGGTAATCTGCTGTTATCTGCTAATCCCTTCAATCCAGAAACACCTTACACCAGGGCAGGGGTGGGTTCTAAATTTTTTTACTACCGGTTTTGTGGGCGTGGCTTATTTTGTGGGTGTGGCTTGGAGGTCATGTGACTAGGTGGGCGTGGCTAGCTGGTCAGAGTCATTTCTGGAGGGTCCTCGCACTTACGACCAGTCCTCGCACTTACGACCCGACTCATTTGTTTGCTTTTAACACTGATCAGCTGTAGGACGGCCCTTTGAAGCCCCGCGGCAAGAGTTTAAACAGTTTTTTTCCCTCTAGTCATCAGCTGGGACTCAGGAGGCAGCAATAGATTGGGGGTGGGACCAAATAAAAGGTAAGAATAACGTGGGGGGTGGGGGATGGGAGGGCGGGGGGGAGAGAACCGGTTTGGTGACATCATATCATCACCGCTACCGGCTCAGCCGAACTGGACCAAACCAGGAGGAACCCACCACTGCACCAGGACTGTCAAACTCCTGACCTGCAGGCTGGATGCGTCACATGCTGGCCACATCCACACACAGTTTAGCGAAGGGGGAAAACATCCCAATACATCATGTGACACCACTGTGATGATGTGAGTTTGACACCCCTGCCTTACAGCATGGCCTCCAACATGAACATGACAGGAACTACTATTCCAAACTGGCTATCAAATGGTAATATTAGCCCATAAGAAATATAGGATTTTAAATGTCTACAGAGTGGCAGTTGTATTAGATTTTAATTCCAGACTTTACTGACAGTTCTGCACTTATGTAAATTTGCTATTGTTTTAGGGAATCCTGTTATCAGCTATTTTAAGCCAGGGATGTCAAACTCATGTCGTCACGGTGGCATCATGTGATGTATCGGAACTTTTTCCCCCTTCACTAAACCAGCTGTGGGCATGGTCAGCCTATGACGCATCTGGCCTACAGGCCGGGAATTTGACAGCCCTGTTTTAAGCTAATGTCCTAAACCAGGTTTTTCTAAATTATGTTCTCTCAATAAGTTAATACTAAATATGTACAATTCTTACAAATCATGGCTATACTGGACATTATTTTCATTATTATACTACCAACATTTCTGGAGGGCAGCAGTATAGGGAACGCTTGCATTGAAACATTTGCATTCTTTAGACCTCAAATAATAAAATTTACTAATGAACTAGCTTTTTTAGAAAACAGTTCAACATAACTTGAAAAAAATCAAGGAACAGTTATACAAATATAAAAGATATAACATATTTTTCGGAGTATAAGACGTACCTGAGTATAAGACGCACCTTAATTTTGGGGGAGGAAAACAAGAAAATAAGAATTCTACCTCTGCCTACCAGCATTTAAGGTGGCGCTGCTTTACGCTGCCCTCCTCCTCTCCTACAAGCGAGAGGTGCCTCAGAGACTCGGCTGGGAAAGAGGGCATCGATTACTGATAAGTTCTTTTCCAGAAAACTTATCAGGGTGCTCCTGCGATCTGCAGAGACTACTCGTTTTCCCCCAAAGAGACCCCTCACATGCTCTGGGGGGAGGGACAGAGCAGAGCCTGAGGAACAAACCTCTTTGGAACGGTCTGGGAGGGAATCTGCCCGGCAGCTTCGGGGAACAAGGTGGGTGCCACGATTTGGAGCTGGTCACTCCTCTGGCCACCCAGCAGGCAGCTTAGGGCAGACAATGGTCGCAATGACTTCACTCCCCAGCAATGTGAGGAGAAGCCGCCTAAACCCTCTCCACGCCCAGGAGCCAAGCCGAGCCAAACGGGAGCTCCTAAAGTGAAACATTCCTTCTCTCCAGCCATTGCTGCCCGGATTCCCCAATGCAATTTTCAGAGCCATGTTTCAGGTGGTGGGCAGCCAGTTCCCCTGCAATGTGCAGCAGGGAACTGGGAACCGTTTTGGATTTGGGGAGGGGATTGCAGTGCTGCTGTCTGAAAGTGCTCTTCTTCCCATTGCACATTCCTATTGCCATGCGGCTCTGCAATGTGCAATGGGAAGAAAGGCACTTTCAAGTGGCAGTGCTGCAATCCCCTCCCCGAATCCAAAACGGTTCCCAGTTCCCCGCTGCACATTGCAGGGGAACTGGCCGCCAGTTGCCTGAAACGTGGCTCTGAAAATTGCATTGGGGAATCCGGGCAGCAATGGCTGGAAAGGAGGGACGTTTCACTTTAGGGGCTCCCGTTCGGCTCGACTCAGCTCCTTGGCGTGGAGAGGGCTTAGGCGGCGGTGCCTCACATTGCTGGGGAGTGAAGTCATTGCGACCATTCTGCCCTAAGCTGCCCGCTGGGTGGCCAGAGGGGTGACCAGCCGCAAACCGTAGGGCTCGCCTTGTTCCCCGAAGCTGCCAGGCAGATTCCCCCCCAGACCATCCCGAAGAGGGTTGTTCCTCAGGCTGTGCCCTGACCCAGATCCCTGCCACCTGGAACTGCCCGAAAATGTCCAAAGGGTGGGGGCTGGCAGGTGGGCGGGGCTGCATTTGGCGTATAAGACGCACCCAGATTTTCACCGCCTTTTTGGGGGTACAAAGGTGCGTCTTATACTCCAAAAAATACGATAGATTGTATCTTAATTTGGAATCACTGATAGTTGATAACTTTAGAAGCATGCAACTTTTTCCTCGTGTAGCCTTGTGTGGTATTTAATAAAGTGCAAGAGTTGAATTGTTTTCTCGGCATTTCCCTTTGCCTAGCTACTGTCAGTTAAAATCAAATTCTTAATGTTAATCATAATTTCCTGTGAAAATATTGCATGGTGGTAAATATAAATTATTAAAGCCAAATGCACACCAAGTGATTCATACATTCTATTAAATAAATATTTTTTATATGATGGTATGAAATATTTGTGTGTGTGTGTGTGTGTGTGTGTGTGTGTGTGTGTGTGTGTATGTAGGTCTTTGGTTATTCGGGTCTTCTCCCACGTAAAATTGGAAGTGTCTTGGCGACGTTTCGACGAAGTCTCAGTCGTCATCTTCAGGCTGGTGTTCTCGGCTTCGTGCTTCCAGGAGCAATGTGAGATCGCAGCTGTCTCTTCCTTTTAACTGCTAGTGGGGGTGTGAGCTGATTGGGTGGGAACTTGGCTGTGTTCTGATTGGGTGGAGGTGTGTTCTGATTGGTTAGGGGCTTGGCTGTGCTCTGATTGGCTGGGGGTGTGTTCTGTTTGGGTGGGGGCTTGGTTGTGCTCAGCTTAGTCTGAGTTGCAGGGGGATTTGAGCTGGTGAGCTGCGTTGTTGTTGTTTGGCTTCGTGTTTGTGGCCGTGCGAGCTCTTCATGGTGGGTGTCAGTCTGCTTCATGTATGGATTGGAGGGGTTTAAAGTGGCTAATGATGCAGTTGAGGTCTGGCTTCTGGTCCTTGGTCGTGGCTCATTATCAGTGTGGGTTTGAGTCTGCTTTCTGCGTGGATGTGTGATGGTGACATCAGGTGTGGCACTCGTGAGTGTGGGTCTGGTGTCATTCGTCGTGTTAGGGACTCGTTTGTCAATAAGGGCGGGTTTCCAAATGGCTGGTAGGTGGGAGGTATCGTCTCGTTTGTTCATGCTGTGTGGGCGTTTTTCTATCTCGATGGCTTCTCTGATTATTCTGTTGTTAAAGTGTTCAGTTTTGGCGATAGTTCTGGTCTTTTTAAAGTCAATATCATGTCCTGTGGCTTTAAGGTGTTGGACCAGGGAAGAAGTTGGTTCCTCTTTTCTGACTGAGTTCTTGTGTTCTTCTATGCGTGCACTTATTCGTCTGTTGGTTTGTCCGATGTATGTGGTGGGGCAGGCGGTGCATGGGATTTCATATACTCCTTGATTTTCTAACTCAATTTTGTCTTTGGGGTTCCTTAGGATGTGGATATTTTTCGGTTTGTGCAGAATGCTGTCTTGATGTTATGTTTGTGGAGGATTTTGCTTATTCTGTCTGTGGTGCCTTTTATGTATGGGAGGAGGGCCTTGCTGTTTTCTTGTTCTCTGTCTTGGATTTTAGTGGGGGTTTCTTTTTGGATTAGGTTGGTGATCTTATTTCTTTGGAATCCATTGGATGTGAGTACGTTAGTGAGGGTGTGTAGTTCGGTTTTTAGGTGTTGTTCATCAGCTAAGCGTTTTGTTCTGGAAATGAGTGTCTTGGCTACAGAGTTGATCTGGGCAGGGTGGTAGTGTGAGAGTGCGTGCAGATAGCGGTTAGTGTGTGTTTTCTTCTGGTATATAGTGTGTCCTAGGGAGCCATTGGATTTTCTGTAGACTAAGACATCCAGGAAGGGAAGTTGGTTGTTCACTTCTGTTTCCATGGTGAACTGTATTTTGGGGTGTAGGCTGTTGAGGTGTGTGAGGAAGTTGTCCAGTTTTTCTTTCCCATGTGGCCAGATTATGAAGGTGTCGTCCACATATCTGAGCCAGAGTTTGGGTTTGTGATCGGATTTTTCTAGAGCTTGGGTTTCAAAGTATTCCATATAGAGGTTGGCAATGACAGGTGAGAGGGGTGATCCCATGGGTGCTCCTTCTGTTTGTTTGTATTTCTGTCCATTATAGATGAAGTATGTGTTGGATAGGCAGTGGTTGGTCAGATCTAAGATGTGCTTGGGGGGGTTATATTTGTTTTGGATAACTGTCAAGGCTTCTTTGATTGGTACTTGGGTGAAGAGGGATATGACATCAAAGCTCACGAGTAGGTCACTGGGCTGTAAGTTTTGTTGCTTTATGATGTCTATGAACTGGAATGAGTTTTTTATGTATGAGGTGATGGATTCTGCATAGGGCTGTAGTTGTTTGGCGAGAAATTTGGCTAGGTTTTGTAGAAGTGACCCTATGGAGCTGACTATGGGTCTAAGTGGGGTTCCTTCTTTGTGTATCTTGGGGAGACCCCAAGATATATATATGAATTTGAGTGTGTGTATATGCACACATACACATACATTCACATATGAATACATTAAACTAATTCTCCTTTTACCCCATAAGTTGATGTGATTTTTATGGACAGCTCTCATAAAAGTGCTAAACATATTTAGAAATGAAATATATTAAATAAAAATAAAATCTACTAGGGGGAAGTAATTGTAAATATTTAATGATATAATTAACTCTTATTAATGTAATGTTCTTTATTTTTTCAGATGAAAAATTCAAAAGACTTCATCTCTCTTACTTTAATGAGATGGTGTGTTTATCATAATTATTATGTATTTTCATTATCATTTGAAGAATATTAATAATTCACAGAAGTGCAATGGGCCCGATCCTGCTGCCAACTAAGTCAGGAAAGGGCCAAAAATGTAAAGCAGGACAAAATAAGGCTCATGCAATTTTATAGTAGTAACAGCAACAAAGAAAACTGGAGCAGCTGCTGTTAATACATTTTGTATTAACATTTCATTTTGTTTTGAGGCATCTTGGATTCATAAACTGGAAATAAGCTCAATTCTCTTCATAGGAATCTAATGAATACTGAATCTTGAGTAGGTGGGTCTTAATCAATTGACAGACTAAATTAAAATACTTGTATCTAGCCTATCACATCATCCACTCCTGTATAAACTTTATTTCAAAGGTCTTTCCTTATTTCCAGAGCTAGGTCTCACAAGATGGTAGTTTATTTTTCATCAGTTCTAAAGGTTGGAGCATCAAGAATAAATGTAGGTAGGGTATTGTGTGCTTAAAGTTATCTATAATGAGTTATATTAAAATAAAAAGCTGTAGCAAGGCCGCAAATGGCTTAATCAGGATGCTAGTGAATGACAGGATATATGACTCTTTGCCTCACACTGTGGCATGATGCCAGGTCACAAGCTTTTGTGTTTTTCATTTGTGTGGGAAGAAAGTAGAAAGTCTAGTCCTCCCAGGACCATGGCAACTCTCAATGGCCTCCACTATCTGAGTTTTAAAAAACTAGTGTCAAAGGCGAAAAGTAGAGGATCAAGTAGGCAAGTAGGGCAAGGATGGATAAACAATCCTCATTCTGTCCATGCCTGTCCATCCAAAAGCATGACCAATACCATTTTCATCCCATACCTGAATCCTAGCTAAAAGGATCCAGATAATCCATTTCATCCAAGGCTTCTGAAGCTGTTATACAGTCATCTTCTCAATCACCCTCTGCCCAAAGACAAGGTTAGATACTGGATGAAAATTGTCCAGGATGCTGGGGTTCAGTGATGGCTCCTTGAGAAGAAGGTGAACCTAGATCACTTAAGAGATAAAAGAACAACCTTTTCATTCAAAGAATTAATCCATCACTAGAACCCATCACATGACATCATCACTCACCCCCAGGCCGAAAGGAGCATGGATTTAAAGAGCAGCTAGCTTAACTCAGTCCTAAAGATCCTATCCATTTCCTCAGGTCCAACAACGGTCACAGATAATGGGCAAGACTCTACCACATGCATTCCCTTTGGACCTCATCACAGCCAGTGTCTAATTGTGAACAAATTCAAGTGATTTTTCCAACAAATGATGGCAAATTCCTCTACATGTCCTGCAAAAGATTGCCCTAGACGTCTTTAGACAGATTCATGTCACCCAAAACAAAGCTGCAGGGCAGCAATTTACAAATGCAATAAAGGCAGGGAACTATGTTGCTTCATTACCCTTATCGTTAGAAGATAGTCCTTAATAGCAGCACTAATCTGCATTCTATCATGTTCATCCTTAGCTGAGCACCAGAAACACTCCAGATATATCATCTCTCATTTCATCTCCCTCAATTAGTCTATAAACTATGGAGAGAGGTTAGAGGTTGCATGGGTGCATGGGTTCAGTCCAATCCAATACCTTAGCAAACCCATTATTTCAGGCATCAGCCAAGGCTTTGGATGGACTGTGCAACAATTCTCTGTGAAACATGCCTAGCTTCATCAGTACTCGGGGGAAGACTGATCTAACAGGTTGAGCATCCTTGCAGTTCAGGTGGCACTAGAGAATCCCATGGAAATCAGGATGTGAGCTGATCATGACACCCCAATTTCAGATCATATACTCATTGTTCTGGCAGGAACACCAAATCTGGAGTGTGACTACTGTTCCATATCAGGTTCTGGATGACGTGAGATAGGCCCAGAGCTGCCATGTTGACCATTAACTCTCAATCCAATTTAGACCTCATTCCTAGATTGAAATGTCCAAGAACTCTACTGGTGGCCCTGAAATAGCATCAGGGAGCTTGGTCAGGGAGGTTGTTATGCAGCAGTGAGGCTAGTACAACAGCAACAGTCCTAACTGATCCTTAAAACCAATTTTTAGACAAATGACAATTGACCCTACCTTTCCAGAGTGCTGGCTGATGCTACACCCAAACATCACTAGGCATATTTCTTTTTAATTTTAATTTTCATTTGATCCAATTCCAAACAAAAGCTAAATACAAATTTTAAACAGATAAGCACTAGATTTACCCAAAGGGAGTTGGCTTATACAGATTTACTTGAGTAAAATTATTCAACCCATAAACAAAGTGTTCTTTGCCAAAACTGTACAGTAGTCTTTCTTATGTTCATTGCACAATCTTAAACAAAATATGTTCTGTCAAAACCAACTTTGACACTCCAAACAATATTTTACAATTAAGTCCACAAATGCTTTAGATCTTATTCCCCACCCCCACCCCCAAAGAACTTCAGAGGGTTTTCCATGTCAGAAATGTTTTGGAAACCAGTATTTCCTATTCAGTTCACCAACCATTTTACAAGTCAGCTCTCAGGAAAGAGTTTTTCCATCACTCGGCATATTCTGAAAAAGCTGTCCCTCTTCTGGACTGAGCTAGATTTCAATAAGACATGTCATGTCAGTCCTTTCATCAGTGATTAAATCACTGATGAGGAAGACTTTATTGCAGACCAACAGTTTTTTTAAAAAAAACCCATCTCATGATCATTAACAGTAAACATTTCATAAACCTGAAGAATTCTTCGGCTAAGAGAAAAGTTTCCTGTAATTGGTACGATTGAAATCTCCAGATAGCATAAAATGGTTTTATTAATCCCATGACATTAAAAGAGGTGAACTGTATTAAATCCAGATTCTCAAGTTTAGATGTTTTATTCATCTGTCTAATAGAGGTTCACATGATAATATTCTTTAATAGACTTTAAGGCTAAGTACAGAGACAAGCTGTGTTTGTCTATGATGGTAATTGAGTGAGGAATACATGGATTATGAACTATCCCAAATCTACATAGATGCATCCTTATCAAAATTACTGTCTCCTTTCATGGTTTAATATAATTTCTGTAAGGCAGGTTTATGCTTGTGCTAATATAAATGCACAGTTATTAGATATATTAATTTGAAAACTTTTGGATCATACCCAAAAGCTGAATAATCACATTAATCTTTTTTGTAATTTATATCTTCTCTCACTCAATATACTACATCTTTATTTTTAAAAGAGATCGATCAGTGCTCTCACTTGACTTGCTGAGATTATATCACAATTACGGTACATTATGGATTAATTACAAGGTACACCAATGACCAAAAGGCTCAACAGGAAAGGGGACTACATGATGTATAACATATTGTTGAAACTATAAATCACACTAACTCTAGTTGATGTGACCAATGAGAATGGTTGCTCAGGGTTATCGTTCAGCAAGAACTGGAGAGCAATAGAATCCTTACCCACAGATCCTCAAAATGAAGTCAATTAATACCTTCCAAAGAATGTTGTGAACTTTCCCAAGACATTTGCATATCCACTGGTAAAGCAGAAGGCTAAATAGATGTTTTGGTAAGAGGGCTCTAATTGCATTCACAACTTTAGGGCTGGGAAGTAGACGAGTATGAACTATGACAATACTGTGTGATCTCTGCTTCATAGCAGTATCAGGGACAGTTGCACATGTAGCTATGCTGCTCCATATCCAACCTTTCCTACAGAATTCAGTGTGATTTTTTTAAAAAAATCCTCCCATTCCTCTCCCCCGCCTCCACCAGCAGTTTGATAAAGGTTCAGGAGGGAGATCATCCCAAGTAATCCAGCAGCTTCCATGGTTGGGGGAAGACATGACCTTGGCTTTCCTCATCTTAAATCAACAGCTAAATAAAAAAAAACTATCTTGATATAATTCTGTAATGCTATAAATTATATGAACTTCATGACATACAATTTCAAGCTCAAGAAGAACAAGACAGATAAAGGATAAAGATCAATTGGAAAAGAACAGTTGATGGACCTCCAGATTATGTATGTATGTATGTATGTATGTATGTATGTATGTATGTATGTATGTATTTATTTATTTATTTATTTATTTATTTATTTATTTATTGGTTTGATTTATATGCCACCCTTCTCCGGAGACTCAGGGTGGCTTACAATGCGTTAAGCAATTTAAACTCTAATATTAGTGTCTATTCCTGACAATAATGAAATACGGCTATGTAATTCTTCCAAGAATCTCTTGCTTTCAAATTCTAGTTAATTCACTGATTTCTGTAAGGCTTCTTCAGCTCCCAACGATCTCTAGGAGGTGACAGCATCCTGAATAAAAGGATTGTGAGATTACTAGTTCAGTCAGTAGTGTGAGCTAATGCTTTGTTTGTTCTTTAATCACAATTATTCTGCCTTTGGGAATTTAAATCTTATTCTGCTGTCTAAGAACTGGAAACAATGAAGATTCTGGGTGGAAAAATGGCAAACTGGTGTATCTCCAAAGAGCAGGGATGATGCTAAGGTGTAGAACCATGACTGGGCAGGAAGCCTGGTTCGATGGTGCTTCTCCAAATAAGGAAAACCTAAAGAGGTTGCCCATATATGTTTTAGAAGGCAGCTTCTCATGAGAAAATTTGAAGAACCCTGCAAGCAACTCTTGAATAAGAGCCCTAGAAGCTGAAGCAGAAAGATCATGTTTGCAGCCTAAGTAGAGCCTGTAATGGACATTCAGTCTTACCTAACTTTTCTTCCTAAAATGTATTCTAATTGTTTAAAAGCCACAGAAATCTTTGGAGCAGCAGAATAATTAGACCTTCTGGTGAGTGATCCTACAGCAGGGGCCGAGAAATAGAAAGAAATAAGTACAATGATTTAAAATAACCTGCAGCAAAAAAAACTTTCTAAGAATTAAAAAACACAAAAATTCAAAATGGATAAAAAGTTTGGTTGAATTTGGATTTTGCTTATTTTGAAGTATTTTTGAATAAACAAACAAATATATATATATACCGGCAAATAAATATTATAGAGCTTCATGGGAAAAAGGATTGTTTGTATTCTTTAAGAGAAATGATTGATTTTTATAAATGAAGAATCAAGGGATTGTCTTTAAAGTTCATAGATTGTTGAAGGGATCAAATTGGATTAATGATTTAAGAATTTAGACAAAGAAAAAGAAATAAAAAGAGGAGACTTTTCCCTTTTGTTTTTGCTTTCTCTTGTTTGGACAAATAAAAGAGATAGAGAGATGGCTATTACTAAAAAAGCAACAATCGCTAAAACAACAAACACTAGGAAAATATATTATACTAGGGATATTACAAAATATGTTTGTGCAATGGAGATGGAAATAACAACCAGAGAAATGAATGAAGATGTCGATATGGCATTAACAAAATTAAGAGTGGAAAAAGAGGTTTCCGAAACTGAAAGCAATTTTGATCCAACTTGGGAAAAAAAGTATTAAGGACAGAGCTGTTTTGATAGAGTTTACGGAATGAAAGCCAACTGAGTATAGTGGTTAAAGAATTGGCCTAAACCAGGAAGCTGTTTAGTCCTGCATTAGGTATGAAAAACTAGATGACTGTGGGCCAGTCATTATCTTTCAGCCCACCCCACCTCGCAGGGCTATTGTTGTGGAAAAAATAGGAATAAGTATTGTGTATGTTTGCCACCTTCAGTTACTTATAAAATAATAAAGAACGGATAACTTCTAATAAATAAGTTGGAGGTTGTAAGAGTACTAAGGTGTGAGGGAAAAACTGAGATAGCTCACACAATTTGTATTTTTGATTCAAAGTAATACAGATATCATTTCTCCAAAGATCCATTTTTATTTGCCTAAAATCTCATACCTAATGATATATTATTATCTGATTAGGGCCAAGCATATTTTCCATACTAAGGAAGAGCTTAGGGTGTGACAAGAAAATCACCAGGTAAGAAATTCCAAAGCAAACTGTTTAAATTTGCATTGACAAAGGTGTGAAATAATTTAGCCACACAATGGCATAATTAAAACAGCCTGGTTAATTGCTTCTGCCTCTGGCATGAAAGAGTTAATTCATAGGTACTGTCAAGACAGGCATTTTGCTGAAATATTAAGTGATTTCATAACCACATAGCAGGTCTGGTTTGGCCAGTTACTTTTTTCAAAAAGACACAGTGTAAAAAAACAAAGAATGTAGACATCAAGAACATACTGAGACTTTCATTTAACATTAATTCATGTAATCCAAAACGTCAATTGGTCACATTGACCAAGAAAAACACAGTCATAAATGTCTGATATTGCTTTTGGTAAAGCCATAAACATGACGAAATACTGGCTCCATTATGATCTGTTAGTTCTCAAAACAGAACAGTCAGATTGGACCCACATAAATTCATTTCTCAGATAGGACTGATACAGAAGGCTGAGTCATAATAACAATGTGCTTTATCTTCAGAAAACATGACTCAGGATGCTAAATGAAATATTTACTTCTAAATGACGATTAAACTGCTCCATTTCTTGGAATGTGTAATATAACAATACATTAAAACAGTCTTCTTCCATTTGTATATACTACATTAACAGCAGCTATTATCTGCAGGCTCAAAATCTCTCTCTAATTTTAAAGTTGTGGGCAGACACAAAAAAGGGACTTCCTCAACTGAAGAGCCTCTTTATCCTAATTCAGGAGAGGGAGTAAAAGAGGGTAATAGTAATAGTAAAAGAGGGCTCCCAAATTTTATACATAAATCAGAGCAAAAGAAGCACATTCTTTTAATTCATCCTACCTGCTTTCTTACAAACAAGTTTCATAAATATAATTTTTGAAACCACTAAAATGATAAAAGAAAATTCTAAAGCCAGCATTTAAATAAAGAGCAAAATTAGTGGCAACTGATTAAAAACCCATGATTAATTGAAAAGAAAGCTTAGAGAACTATAACCTCATTTCTCCTCAAAGTTTATTCACTCTGACAGGCACCACTACCAAGAATTCCCTGCAAGATCAGCAGCCTGCTGTGTTATGATCATAGGACATCTTCACCACCACATAAATAGCAGGTAGGCCTATGAAGAAGCAGGTAGTTTCTGATAAAATCTAAGCTCCTGGCTGTTTATAAGCCAACTACAACATCTTGAAAACTAGCCAAAGCTTCAAAGCTTTCAATAACTTAATTGACAGTCAGTGAAGATTTCAGGTTAGTAATTTTAGGGGCACAATGATTCCACAGAGTAACCAGTCATAGCTGTCTTTGCTAGTTGCACTTTCTAAGCTATTCTAAAAGGCAGCCCGATACACAGGACATTACAAGAATCTAATGCTAAAGATACTAATGTACAATTTCTCTGGTAAGGTTTTCCTTGCCTTGGAATGTTGTCATTGTTGCATTTTTATGCATCTAATATATCAATAATATGAGAGAGGGAGCAAACAAAGATCTGAATTGAAAGTTCTGTAGCACCAGCATTAAAATAGGCCTAACCATTCCTTATCTCTATCCTGAAGTTCAGGAAGATTATTGTCACTGTGTAGAAGGAGAGAAAGTTCAAAATATTATAGACTTCATTATCTGGTTCCTGTGTGTTTGGAGCATGTGTTTGGAAATTAGCTATGACTCTCAAGTAACATGACATGGTAAGCAACAGGTGCATCTATGTGAAGGTTTAAAGATTTAAGATTCAGGTGCAGAATGACCTATGTATATACATATACATGCTTATCCATTGTGCTATTCTTTTTCAGGATAAACAATATTGTATCTAGAGCACAGACCAGTTGTAAGAAATTAAAAACATGAGCTAAGAAAAAGAAATGGAAATATAGTGAAAAATAATCTATATCAACAGTATTCAATACACTTCTCTGTCCTTGGCAGGTGTGCTTCTATCACAATGTTGGCAAACCTTTTCAGCACCGAGTGCCAAAACAGGAGCACATGCATGCGTGGGAGCGCTGAAAACCGGTTTCCGGTTTCCAGCATGCACATGCATGCCAGTCATCTGGTCTTTCAGTTTCTGCTGTGCTTGCATGCACAAAGAACAGCTGCTCTTCCGGTTTCTGGCACTCCCACGCACGTGAAGACCAGCTGGAGCACCGGAACTCGGAAGAGCAACATGTGACAACTGGCATGCCCAGCCACTGGCCACTTCCTGCACGCGTGCCATAGGTTCGCCATCACGTTTTTATCACATTCGTTGAATGTGCCTTTTATTCTTTAAATTATTCATTAATGTCTTCCTGAGCATATCCTCTACTACTGTATTTTCAATCTTCCCATTCCTCTTAATCCATTCATTCTTCATATATATATCTATAACCTGATCCTCACTAATTCTTTCTAGGAGGCCAAACGTCACTCTATTTCTTTCATATTGATGGTTGACTTACATATCCAATCCATATTAATTCACAACCATTCTTGACCTCTCTTACATCTTAAGTAAATCATTCCCACTGTATTCAATTTATTTTTATATTTATCCTTATTAGCCTACTTACCTTCATAAAGAGAATAAACAGAAACACCAAAACATTTTTATTCTTTTGATATTCATTATTTATAACAGATTTCCTACAATGATTTGCATATCTTAAAATGTCTTCATTTACCCATATTTAGTTAATATGTTATCTATGAGCACAAATTTATCTATTCACTCCATTTTTTTCACTATTTATATATAACATGTAACTGATCATTCCATTTTTCCATGTCAAGCATAACTACCTTCAACTTTGATGCACTAATTTTCAGTTTCGTGTTACTTATTTCATCACACACTTTCACTACAAACCATTCAGGTGCACAATTAAAACCACAGTACATTCTCATCTCCAACCCAAAGCCTTCCAGCATCATCACAAGCATTCCTTATTTATTTCCCATGAATTCAATAAACAATCAAAAGAACATTATGTATTCTTTTAATACGCCCTGCTTATAATTAAATGATTTGCTAACTATTCCATTTACTCACATACATTTTTTTTTTGTTTCCATCATTTCTGTTCTTACTCCAATCAGTTCCCAATGACCCACAAAGCCCTACATGGCATGGCATCAGATTATTTGAATAACTGCCTTTCCCCAGATACACCTACCCATCCCCTCAGGTCCAGCAGAAAGGGGTGTTTGGCAGGTTCCATCCAATAGAGAATATCACCTGGCAGGACCCAGGAGCAGAGCCATTTCTGCCACTGCATCTACCCTATGGCCCCAATCTTGATGGCCTTCTGGAATGGCCTGAAAACATGGCTGTGGGATCAGATAGTTGTATAAAATGATTGTGCTGCTCCTGAATCAACCGTGTTCTTCCATTGACTCTATTGTATGTTTTTAAAATCATTTTGTTTTAATATTTTTAATGCTTTTATAGTTTTTATCTCTTAGGGTTTTTTGTACTATTTATGTTTTAACTTTGTAAACCATCCAGACTTCAGACAGAGATAACAAAAAAGATTTTTGCCTTGTCCACTTAATAACTTCACTTACCAAATCTGGAACTGGACTGGGACTAGATTACTTAAGCCTCCAATGACAAAGATGTGATAGTATGTGCAAATGAGTTTGGGAGACAGATGGAAGCATTGCAGATTAGACAACAGTCAGACAATGGCACCTGAGCTCACAAAAGGAATGTAGGAATGGCAAATGTCGCAGAAGGGACCAGGGGTGGGCTGGTGGTGGTTTAACAACCAATTCGGCCAGCATCAAAAATGTGAGCACATACCCGCACCCGCTTGCTTCGCTCACGAGGGCGCCCTTCCACACATGCGCACAGCTTCAAAAACATGGTTCTATAGGTCGGGATAGTGCCGGGGCAGGTGGGTGCAGATGGGTGGGGGTGCCACCCACTGGTTGCAACTACCGGTTCACCCAAACCGGTGCAAACCGGCAGCAGCCCACCTCTGGAAGGGACCCTCTCTAACTTCTTGGATTGTAAAGATGATAGGGGACAGATGTATTTTCAAGCTTGGAAGATTCTGTTAATATAACCTTACATTTAGAATTTTATGCTTCTTGTCTGGCCAACTTTGCAAGGCTAACAAACCTATAAGTATATTCAGGATATGTACCTTGTTTATAATGAAACTATGTTCCAATCAATAATAAGAAACATCAACTTCCAAAAATTCTGGGGTTTTTATATTGTTGGTAAGAACTTGTCTCAACAGACTTCATTTCAGCCTATTTCTGCTTCTTGGCATTCACTTCAGCCCTGTACATCCATATGTGACTGAGATTTAAGAAATGTATTTAAAAAAGTATTGATGATACTTCATTTTATATTATTTTATGTCCATTTCTAATAGCTTCAAATTAATGGAGATAAAATAGCACCTTTCTATAATCAACAGAATAAATGCCAATGGGACAAAATGTTAGAGCCATTATCTCAAATCACCCCTGGAGGTAGAAGTAGGAGCATTGATGTCTTCTATTTCAGCCTTTAAAAACTGAGAGGAGAAGAAGAAGCAGAATAGTACCTCCTTTGACTCTTCCGTAAGAAAGATCATTCATGAAGTCAACTAAGATTGTAGCCTGAATAAAATAAATCAAATTCACCAGTGTCTTCCATACACTACTCTTTTTTGTTTGTTTGTTTGCTTTTAGTAACTACCAACCTTTATGTCAGCATTCCAGAAAAACGCCCAACTTAGGCTGGATGTTTCCAATGCTGCCACTTTAAAGCATGTTTCTCCAAAGGGAGTGATCTTCAAAAAAAATTCTGAGCGATAAAGTTTTCCAGAAGAGCTATACATAGCAGTGGGGACCGCTCCATCTGAAGAAGACAATTATCCAATCCCTGGATCAATCAGTCAATCCTCACTTCCCCCCCTTAGCCTTTATAAATCATGATATAAAATTGTCAAGAAGGCATATATTTAGCAGCACTCTCCTGGCATCATTTTCCAGCTGAATGACGATAAGATCATAGCTTTAAGATGTAGTAGACATAATAAAGTAAACTTTCTTTGCTACTTTCACCCCATCAATTAGGCTACCAGTATGCAATAGACACAAATATACACTGTAATACAGGTAGTCACCCTTGTGGCAAATTCTACCTCAATATACTCTTCTTACTATATACATATCTTCTGGGTCATTAGGAATATTTGCTGCTACAAAAAATGATAAATTCCTTTGTACTAGGTTAAAGATTAAAAAATGCTCCCAATACTATCGCTTCCTGTACATCATAATGGAAGCTTAGCTGAGATAAACAATGGGGCACAGAGGACAGAGCAACCAGAGTGCATCAAGCTTGAAGGTGATCCTTGACATCTGTTCAGTTCAGGCATACTGCAGCCAAGGCG
The DNA here is from genome assembly GCF_059756535.1 of Pantherophis guttatus. NCBI lineage: Eukaryota > Metazoa > Chordata > Lepidosauria > Squamata > Colubridae > Pantherophis > Pantherophis guttatus. The sequence goes on from NC_142066.1 coordinate 114,148,066, forward strand.
GGGAACATACAAAGCCTTTCATTAAGGCTATTGGTTCACTATTGTCTTTTTCAGTTAAGAGTTGCATTCCATTACAGGAAATAAGGGTCTTATGATCTGCTCTGGCTGGAAGAGGTGCTCCAGAATAATATGAGAGATGTATTTATTTGACTACAGAAATTTAGGGCAGAATATTTAGCTCTGAGGGTCATTTACTAATCTACTAGTACAGTAAAGGTGTAGTGAAACAAGGTTGCCTCTAATATTGTACTTGAACCAGGCTGTTACTGAAATGAAAGCAATAGCAATCTTTTTTTACATATTAATATAAGATGTTCTGCTTTAGCTGCCTAATGTGCTGAATTATTTTGTAAATATGTTTTTAAATATTCTGTTTTCAGTCCCTTACCTCCTTATCTTCCCCACTCTTGGGACCAAAGGATCTTTTCCTTGACATTTTAAAGCATTAAACAGCTCCAGGGCTGAAGGAAACTTTTTTTCCCCTGTAATCTTTGAAAAGTTTAGTTGTCAAGGAGACACAGTTTGATGATCAAGTGTGAAGACCTAGGCACAGAAACTAAAAAAATATAAACTGAGAAAAGCAGGATCACATCAACCAGTTGTACCTGGAGGCAGGCCTGTAATATTCCAGAACATCCAGCTTCTTTGGCATATCTTTTGCTACTCAATTATATAGCCACTCATTGAAAAGTGCCATCTTTTGAGAGAAGCATCATTAAAGCACCTTGCTCTGATGATATATTACTCTAGTAAATTATCAGTTTGAGGTCCGCTTTGGAAATGTCACTCACAAGATTGCTGCTTTCCTGGGAAGGTAGGGTCCAAGTGTAGATTAGATGTAATTATAGAATAAATGACAGCCAACAAGAAACACACTGAAGTTGTTCTCCTCACTCCAGGCAAAAAAAAGTGGGGGGATAATTTAATGAATTTCTTTTAGATATTATAGTTGATGCCAGGGTGGAGAAATGGAACTCATAAAATTAAAAAAAAAAAAGAGGTAAGAGACATCTGTTTGGGTGGTTAGAACTTGTTTTAAACTCATAATCCACCTGCAAGTCTGCATAAATCATTTTCATGGACTGTAAAACAGATAAAACTATCCTATTGTATAAAAAATGTTCATGAAATTTGTTCCATAGCACTCATGATTCCTTGAAAATTCGGTGCTGGTTGGGAACAGATGCTTCCTTTGTTGTCAACTGAGAAATAGACTTGAGGGCAGATTAATTTATCAGACCACTACCTGTAATTCCAGTCATTATCATTAGAAGTCACAACCTTCATGTGCCTAGTTTGTTGAATTGCTTTATGAAAAGGAAAATTGAACAATTATAATGCACTGATATCTTCTCAACAGCTATTTTCTTTTTCAAGAATGTTAAAGGTAAAGGTTCCCCTCTCACATATGTGCTAGTCGTTCCCGACTCTAGGGGGCAGTGCTCGTCTCCATTTCAAAGCCGAAGAGCCAGTGCCATCCGAAGATGCCTCCATGGTCATGTGGCCAGCATGACTAAATGCCAAAGGCACACGGAATGCTGTTATCTTCCACCAAAGGTGGTCCCTATTTTCTACTTGCATATTTTTTACGTGATTTCGAACTTCTAGGTTGGCAGAAGCTGGGACAAAGTAATGGAAGCTCATCCTGTTACGCAGCATTAGGGATTTGAATCGCTGAACTGCCGACCTTTCAATCAACAAGCTCAGCATCTTAGCCACTGAGCCAAGAATGTTAAGATAGTGTTAAAAACAAAGACACACATATACACACACACACATAAGTTTGGAAATCATAATTCAGTGCATTTTGTTCTCTTCCACAAAACGTAGCTTTTTTCTTCCTTTATCTGTCTACCATTCATTCTCTTCTTATTAGCCATTACATCTTTTCCTTTATCTTCTGTGTTTTAAAGAGCATTGGGCATCCTTAGTTCCCAAAAGCGTCTTTAAAAATTCTTTGTGGCTATCAGTAAAAACAAGAACTTCTATAAATGTATTTGGGATTGGGTTTCATGATATCTTGCCCATGGCCCTATTAATCTGGCAGCTTTACTGCTTCTGTACCTTTCTGTTCACGCAGGATTTCAGACAAACAGTTAATATAACTCTCATTACTCTATATGCTTGCATTCCATTTTATTTTATAGTTGCTACAATATATAATCTTACCTGTCAACCAAGGGGGAAAGGCTAGTTTAAGTGATTAGTAATTGGTTTACTTAGCTGCAACAAATATTTCTTACTAACAGTAGAGCCATCAGTCCACAAGTCTGTCTTTTAAGAAAGAAAAGAAAAATGTTTTAAGTTCATAAAATTTCAGTAGAACATTTAGGCAGCCCCATACATTGCCTTCATGTTAATCAGAGTTTATTGTTACCAGAAGGCAGAGCTTTAGTGCCCAACATATCCTTATTTCTCATTGCAATACTGTTTCTTTTGCCTAGCTGTATGCCTTAAGCTCACAGTCTATGACTTCTCACCTTTTCATCTGGCTAATTATAGGTAGTTAAGTAATTAGCCACATCAGTAGGATGGAAGGGAAGTAGAATGTCAAAGGGATTACTGAAAACAGGATAAAGTGGGGATTAGTTACAATTTATTTCTGCATCTACCTATCTGAAAAGGAGCACCTATTGGCAACATTCTTCCATTCCTTGGACCCAACTATTAATGCAAAGCATACTATGACCCTGCATCCTAATGTTGGATGAAATTATATATGTTTCCATTTAAGATAAGCCAACAAAATAATAGTTAAATATTTTTTTTAAAAAATGAACAATCATTTTTGGAAACTAGTAATGGAAGTATCTTCTGCCAGTCCAAGTATGTTTTACAGGAGGCAATAATAAATTCTAGCTGTTCTACCAGATCTCCATTTTTGCTTCCTTTAAAACCAACCAAACCTGAAGAATGTATAAATTATTTTCATCTAAACATATATACCCATGATGGCGAACCTATGGCACGGGTGCCAGAGGTGATACGCAGCGTCCTCTCTATGAGTATGCGAGCCATTGCCCCAGCTCAGCTCTGCCGTGCATGCACTTGTGCCTCCCGCTGGCTATCAGGTCTCTGCTGTGCATGTGGGGCGGGCACATGTGGGGGTGCACATGAATGCAGGGGGTGATACGCATGTGGGGGGCCACATGGGCAAGCATGGGTGGGGCACATGTGGGGGAGCCTGCATGCATGCGGGGGAGCGGGGTGCATGTGGGGGGCGTGTGCGCTTGTGGGGGGCACGTCCATATGCACAGAGGCGGAGCGCATGCATGGGGCCTGCAGGCACTTTGAATTTTGGGGGTTAGCACACGTGCTCCCGCATTTGCATGCATGCACGCACGCTTTGGGCACTCGGTCCGGAAAAGGTTAGGCACCACTGATACATACTGTATATAAGCAATGTTCTAGCTCCCATATTATATGCACATGTTTATGCCATCTCCTCATGAATATGGCACAACTAGCAGCTAAGAAACTTCATAACATCTTACATCCAAATCAGAAACTGTAGGTAGTTAAATTTTAAATATAGTTTATTTTAACAAACAATTTTAAAATTTCATGTAAGTTCTCCAAGAAATTGAATCAACCAAGTTGATTCAAATTTATCAACAGCTGTGGTAAACTGGAAATGGAATGATGGATCTTTCTTTGATTTTTTTCAGACCACTATAATAAATATCATTTGCCATAGAAAGAACATGAGCACTATGCTAAACTGATGTTCTTTCTGCTGGATTTACCCCTCCATTATTGCTACTTACCCCAGTTTAAAGTACCCATTTTTGGCATCTGAAACATTCATATCTTCCTAGATTTATCAGCCTTCAACAAGAAGTTGAACAAGATCCTCATCCAAAGTAAATTTCATGAATATATCCAAGCAAACTTTCTAAAGAACAAATTTATGTGCCAACTAGAATGGAATGATTGGTCAAGATTTGGAAATTTATTGACTGTTGTTGCTTGTAACTCTACTTAGGCCTTTAAAATGTTGATACATTAATTTATTTGTTTGCTTATGTGACTCCTAGCATCATACAGTATTAAAAACCAACAATATAAAACCCCAGATACCCTTATCTCCTGTGGCAGTGACAAACACAATCATACAAGCCACATGATCCAAATCAAGGTATGTTGGATATGTTTGCTGCCTGGAGTTACTTGTAAATATAATAAAGGCAGAATACAAATAAAACAAACGAACAAAAGGAGGAGTGAAAGAAATATGGAAAATTCATTTCACTAGAATATCTGCCTGTACTAGAATAGCAGTTGTCTGTTGAGTAACCTCAGTGTCTTGTTTCCCATTACTTACTGCAGAAACAGATGAATGCCACTCTACATTCTGGCCACCAATCACCAGTTGAAGTTCCCCAGTCTTTCTGCAGTATGAATGAGTTTTGAAGATGGGGAATGACTCATCACTTTTAACTGATAAACCACTTGTTAGCATAAAATCAAACTTCTTTTGTTTTTGCAGTTTACCATATTTTTATTAGACATTTTAGAAGAAATATATAAGCAGGGAAGGAAAAGGACAAAAGAAAGGATAAAGGACCAGAATGCAGATGAATAAACAATGCATTTACAAATGTCATAGAGAATCTTTCAGTATCATTAGTCAATTGTGAATAACAGAATGTACTCTGTTGTTTTAAAAGTTTGAAAAATGCCATTAAGCTCTAAGCAAAACATAAATATCAGGAATCTGTGAATTGCAATAAATTCTGTGCTACTAAAAGTTATCCTAATTTAGAAAATCTAAATTAAATAAAAAATTAAAATTAAAATATAAATTTTATGCAGAATGGAAACTCGCATTGTATTGAATTGTAATCTAGGAATAGTTTCCAATTTGAAATAAATTCTGTTCCATATTTACTTTTGAGATAAGTTATTCAAGACATTAAGCATGTTCCCATAACTTAGATAACCATTTTTCCATAGAAAAGATCAACTGTTAAAGTATGCTAAGCCTTTTATTGGAATATTCTTGCAGCAATTAGCATGTATAGTGCTAAATCAGTATATTTTGTAACACATAGCGGATTAGTAAAATTTAATAAAAATACCACAGTTTGAAATGGAAATATATCTTCTAAGATTTCTTTTCAATTTGAATAATTTTCCAAACTAGATGACTTTTACTACATTGCCAGAACAGGTGAAAAATGATTTAATCTGATCATTGTATTTCTTTCAGAGTCAAACATAGTTTCAAATAAACATATTTTCAATAACTTAGCCATATTTCAACTGAGAAATTGGGAGAATCCTAAGCCAAACCAAAACTAAAAACCCTAGGGGATTCCTGGAAGCTTGCAATTCAGACAAATAAGCCATCAATAAATATACAGACAAAAATCACAATTACATACCATTCAAAAGAAATAGTAAAAAGCTAAAAAGGAAATAAAAAGACAATTCCATCCAGCAACCTACAACTATGATTGAAGATTGGAGGGAGGGGTTAAAAGGGACTTGAGTTTAGAGTAATTACACTGCAGTAAGCAGCACAGATTGGCCGTCTCCCCAAATCCCTGAAGCCTTATCCTACCCTTCCCAAGTGAATGCAGTTAGCAAGAAAATTGGTTTAAAATAGCTGGCTACCAATAAACTACTGTTGAAACACTTCATGAGTGGTTCATTTGCTTTCACCTGACAACAACCAAATAAATGGGGATTAATACCAGACAAACAATTAAGCAGAAAACAATACATAAAGGAATAACCAAGGAGAAAACTACATGCCATAAACAGTAGCAAGATAAGCTGTTGTGTATAAACAGGGAACAAACAGTAGCAAGACAAACTATTGTATATAAATAGGGGGCAAACCCCATATTCAATAGCACTGATGAAGTTATCTAGTCAGGTAATGAAATGTCTGTAAGTAAACAATCAAACTGAGAGCATCAAGGACTCCACATTACTTTTCTACTAATTTTTGGAAAACTAGCTATCCACTTTAGTGACCAGGATTTGGATAATATGCCAACAATAAAATACTTTATACTGGTTTTCTTTGAATATAACATTCTGCATAAATATAATATTCCTCTTCCATTGAAATTCTCACTGTTACATTCTTATCAGAACACCAAAAATTCTTCATATATTTAATCATAATTTTTGACTGGCTCCATTTAGAATTCTTTATTGGCCAAGTGTGATTGGATACACAAGGAATTTGTCTTTTGTACATATGCTCTCAGTGTACATAAAAGAACAGATACGTTCATCAAGAATCATAAGGTACAACACTTAATGATAGTCATAGGGTACAAATAAGCAATCAGGAACAATATCAATATAAATCGTAAGGATACAAGCAACAAAGTTACAGTCATACAATCATAAGTGGAAGGAGATGGGTGGTGGGAACGATGACAAGATTAATAATAGTGAAAACTTAGTAAATAGTTTGACAGTGTTGAGGGAATTATTTGTTTAGCAGAGTGAGAGCATTTGGGAAAAACTGTTCTTGTTCTAGTTGTTCTGGTGTGTAGTGCTCTATAGTGTCGTTTTAAGGGTAGGAGTTGAAACAGTTTATGTCCAGGATGCGAGGGGTCTGTAAATATTTTCACAGCCCTCTTTTTGACTCGTGCAGTATATAGGTCCTCAATGGAAGGCAGGTTAGTAGCAATTGTTTTTTCTACAGTTTAATTAGCCTCTGAAATCTGTGTCTGTCTTGTTGGGCTGCAGAACCAAACCAGACAGTTATAAAGGTGCAGATGACAGACTCAATAATTCCTCTGTAGAACTGTATCAGCAGCTCCTTGGGCAGTTTGAGCTTCCTGAGTTGGCACAGAAAGAACATTCTTTGTTGTGCTTTTTTGATGATATTTTTGAAGTTAGGTGTCCATTTTAGGTCTTGAGATATGATAGAAACTAGAAATTTGAAGGTCTCTACTGTTGATACTGTGTTGTCTAGTATTGTAAGAGGTGGTAGTATGGGAAGGTTAGGGTTTTTTCTGCATCGTACTTGGCTAACTAAATAAGGCCCAACGGATACTGATTTATGTATTATATAATTTTTAAAATTCAGTCAAATCTCTAAGTGTTTCCCTTCATTTCTTAATTTTTTAAATATTGTGCTATTTATTTGAAGATACTGAAACCAATAGAGTAAGCCTTTGGGAAGTAAGAATGTGAGAATTTACCTTATTTTCAATAATATTTTGAAATCTTAGTAAATTATCTGTTAAATTACTTTAGTTGTGCTCCCCTGTTCATAAATTAAACTTTAATATATATTAATTAGGGATTTTTTAAAAAATTAAGATGATACATGAGAATATTTACCATAATACATAATGTTCAATGCTATATTACATTTGAAACAATCTGATGAACTGAAACAATCTATAAAACTGTCCACTGAATGAAAGCAATAGAATAATAATAGAAAGGCCAGTGCTGTGCTTTATTCTAAAAGGACACCATCATGTCACACATCATTAGGTTTTTAGACTTTTTCATTCAATTGTTAACAATGAGACTTAGAGACTTTAAAATCTTTTTTCCTTGTCATATTGATTTCCTATTCCTGTATGTTAAATGGAGGTGAAATCCACATCAGCACTTTTGTACAACAATGAAAAATCTAACTTGCAAAGTGCATTGGCATACCCAGGTGCCTCTCTTTCTTCACTATCATTAGTTGATAAAAGCCCATTTCTTGTGTGAACATGTTTGGTAACAGCTACATATGCCAGAAATGGGATATTATGGACAATTTTACAATTTTACAAAACTAGGACAATGCTGGTTTTTAAATTATTTAATTTTTAAACTTTATTTTTTTAATTTAAAATCAATTATTTTTAAGCAATTACTTACCCATAGGCAGACGATAGGCATCATCAGAAAACAAAATCACAGCTAATGAAAATGTGTGTTTACTTTTAAATATGTTTCTTCTCAGGTCCCTTCAAGCTTATGAGTCTATGTTCATAGAACTTGAAGGGACCTAGGAAGTCTTCTGGTCCAACCCCCTGCTCAATGCAGGAAACCTTATACCATCCTGATCAAATGGTCCACTCTATTCTTGAAAACAATGTGTTTTTCAACAAAGGGAAAAAATGGTGGGAAAGTAGTCAGGCATTATGCACATATAAAGGCGTGGAGCCATACTAACTCTTCATATCCCTAAATCAAATGTATTATGTACCTTTTCCTAACCTTTTAATATGTGCTTTTGTAATGCTATTTTAATATTTTTGGACCCAGCCCTAATTGTATACAATGTTAAAAACTGTGTCTTCTGACTCTTAATTGTTCTCTTATTTCTGATTTAAAATGAATCAAAACCTTAGAGCATGTGTAAAATTAATTCTTAGATCTTCTCCTGACTCAATTTAGACACCTACATTAGAAATCTGATTGATATATTAACATCATTAATTACTTATTTAACCCATTCATTTTGCATATCTGTATGGGTCTAATTAAGGCAGCCTACACTGAATCTTAAATCCTATTTAATGAATCAAGAAATAATTTTTGAAAAACTCATTTATTGACCTTGTGTGATAGTGAATTCTATTGTTGATAGCTTATGTCCTTGGATGTTGTTCCCCATCCAGTCATATTACTTGTTATAAAGAGCTAAGAGCTTTCATTACTTTATTCAACATATCTAAATTTTATTTTTTAACATTTATTTTTTAGTTTTATATTTTGTGAAGTAAATAGCATACTACAGTTCTAGGAGAGAGCCAAAATTATGGCATTAGCAGAGAAAAAGAAAAAACAGCAAGATCTTATTGAATATAAAAACTAAATCTGAGTAATCTTGAGCGGCTAATGAGAGAAGTGTTAAAACTAAAAGTTACCGAATTTACAGATGATGTAGCTCAAAATAGGCAGCTATAGAAATTTGACCTTGAAAATTTTAGCAATACATCAAGCAGGATTAAATGAATGAGACATTGACAGAACTTTCCTTTTAGTGGAGTGAGAGGCAAGAATAGAGAAGAGAAAAACCCTTTTTCAACTATTACCCCTTTATTGGCACAAAGGGTCTTTCAAAATTTTCCGCCAATTTAAAAGCACAAAAATTGGAATGATTTTCAGTAAATTTTAGGAGGGCAGGTTTCTTATTTTGTGGTGGTAGAAGGAATTCTCTCATAATAATTTGCCTGGCATTTAAGGTAAACCTCAGAAGTCATGGATATTACCACTTTCTGAAATGCTAATTGAATAGTGAACATTTGTAAGCATCTCTTAGCACCAATGTTGCATTAAAAAGCAGTTGTCTTTTATAAGATTAAATAAGAGCTTGTCGGGGAAAAGATACAGGAAAATTTATCTCACCCTGTTTTCTACACTCTGAGATCAGGAAAGGGAGGAGGAGGGGCAGAGGGAGGAGGAAGAAAAGAAGAAGAAGAAGAAGAAGAAGAAGAAGAAGAAGAAGAAGAAGAAGAAGAAGAAGAAGAAGAAGAAGAAGAAGAAGAAGAAGAAGAAGAAGAAGAAGAAGAAGAAGAAGAGTGTTTGTGTGAAAGCGGGATTAAAAAGTTACAGGGTTGAGTATAAAGTTTTCATTCCCACACCTTGCTAACAGCTACATGACACCAGACTGCCAAGTGCTTCTTTCATCTTCTTTAAAGAAAAGAACATTTGAGGCTAAAAAGATGGGGGAGGGGAGATAGAATGCATGCTTCACATTACCCCTGAATGAGTTTCTTGACCAATAAAGTTCGAGAAAACAATTTCAGCTCTGGGTTTGTTTGTTTTTCTCACTGCCTTCTCATTCCAATCAATTATTCATGATCCAGGGCTGGTTGCTGACGAGGTCTATCAGAACTATTTCAAGAAAACAAAGCAACCATGGGTTCTATGGATTATATTTTTTGGGGGGGGGGAAAGATCACAAGAAAACTTAAATTGGAAAGTAGCAAAGCCCATGCTACCATTTATAGAACTCACATATTAATTTTAAAAAGCATCATGGTAGAGATGTATTCATTCATATAAGGCAAGAGACAAACCTCAGACCACTGCTTTGAAAATTAGTGGTGTTTTTTCTGTCATTTTGGAGTAAAAAAGATAAAAATGTAAATTATAAGCCATAAAATAGCATATCATGCTAAAAAAAGTAAACAAAGAAAGAAAAATGAAAAGATAGGCTCCAGCGACACATGTGATATGGCCCTGCTCATCCTGCTGAGTTTTAACCTCCAGAAACAGTCAATCAGATATGGTCCTAGTATAAATCCATTTTCACTAAATGTCCATATTCTTGAGGCATTATTTTGAATGCCTGCCTTTTTATACATTTGCAAGCAAAAATTCATATCTGCTTATATTTACTAAAGATAATAAAGTACTTTTCTCAATTATATGTCATTTTTACATTCATTTTACTGACACAGGTTTTTATGGAAATACACCCATTATATTTTCCCAATTTACCGCCTTTTTCTACAACCTAAATTACATGACTGAATGTTTTTCTTCCAACCATAATAATCCTTGAAGCATTTTTAAAAGTATGCTACCCCCAGATATGCTTTTGAAAAAGATGACATCTAATGTAACTCTTCCAGTCTACAAACATTCCTATCAGAATCTTATTTTTGAGAATATGTATTGGGGAAAGACCTGTTCTTTTTATGGGAAATAATGCTTACTATCATCTATGTAATGGAGGGATATGTTTTGGTGGATCCCTATCAGTGATGGAATTCAATTTTTTTTTTACTACGGGTTCTGTGGGCGTGGCTTGGTGGGTGTGGTGTGGCTTGGTGGGTGTGGCAGGGGAAGGATATTGCAAAATCTCCATTCCCATCCCACTCCAGGGGAAGGATACTGCAAAATCCCCCTTCCCTTCCCACTCTGGGGCCAGCCAGAGGTGGTATTTGCCCGTTCTCCAAACTACTCAAAATTTCTGCTACTGGTTCTCCAGAACCTCTCAGAACCTGCTGAATAGCACCCCTGATCCATATGTGAGCTTTTTTCTCTTTCTTCTTCTCCCTTATTAAATTGTTTTAAAATATCCTTAATAATCAGGAGCAAGCCACTTCTTGATAAGTTTCTGGTGAATAGTGAGCATTTTCCCATGAGAAATGATTAAAAGAACTAATAACTCTCCACTTCTTTGCAGTCATTTAATTAACTAATACAAGTATGTCTTTTTGCTTTAAGGTAAATATAGAGTGATAATAAAAATAAGCTCCAACTCTCAGGACAAATCACAAATTGAATGGTTGTTTGGCATGTCAGAGTTTAGTTGTTGTGATTTTATTTCCTTTTTATTTACTGGAGGCACTTAAAAACCACTATACTTTTGACATACAAAGCCTATTCTTTCATATACTGCACTTAGATGAAGACAAATATTTCAAAAGAATATATAGGACCCTGACTTGAGAAGGAAAGTATAGCATGATTCATATTTTTATGATGCCCTGGAGCTAGAGATCTGAAATTAACAATATTTCTAGAAACATTGAGATAAATACCAATACATTGAAATAATGTATGAGTAAGCCTCCTTTATTAGTTTTGCTTATGCCATCACAGCCAAATTAAACACTAATTAAGATACGTCTTTGCCAAAAGTGAAGCCACCCAACTGTAATTCCTAGCCCTCTGGGGAAAATGAAGAGATATTGGTGTAAAAATCTCAACACAGTCCAGATTGCTAATCTAATAACTAAATTAAGTTGAGACCCAATTTTAGAGATGGTTTGCAAAACACAATATAGTTGTCGTGAAAAGTTTGTCACATTTCAAGATATGCTAGTGACATTCTTCCTAGTTGTGGAGACCCTGCTTTCCATATTTCATGTCTTGGGTTGCATTTCTCTATATTACCAGAGTCAAAAGCATGCCAGTTTTTGAGTTCTCTGGAACAGTTCATCTTGCACAATCTTCTGTGCCATTTCATTTGTCCTAACTGAGTGATTGCATGACTTAGTTTAATTTACTTAATTGTCATTGCACTTTGTACAATGAAATTAAATGTCATCTTCAGTGTACATTATACATAAAAAAATAAAACAAAACATACATCCTTCACATTCTATACAATTGAATTGAAAACCCCCGGTTTTGTATTAATATTGCACTGTGAATTCAATATAGTTCCTGCTCTGGGATAAAAGCTGTTTTTCAGCCTATTTGTCCTTGTTTTTATTATCCTGTACCATCTGCCAGATAGTAATAGTTCAAAAAAAGGGTGGATCATCCAGGATGAGATGGATCTTTAAAATATTTTGATCTTTCTTAAGGTAGTAGGAGCTATAAAGCTCTTCCAAAGAGGGAAGAGGGCAACCAATGATTCTCTGGGCAATGAAGTTAACCCTCTGGAGTGCTGTCCTATCTTCCACTGTGCAATTGGCAAACCATACACAGGTGCAGTAAATTAAAATATTTTCTATGGTGCAGCAGTAGAAGGTCACCAGCAGTTTTTCATTCAGTTGTTTCCTGAGAAGTCTCAGGTAATATAATTTCTGCTGGCCCCTTTTGACCAGTGCTGAAATGTGAGCGCCCCTGATCAGGTCCTCTTTTATGATAACACCCAGAAAAATCTGTTTGCTGACATGCAATGAGTGAGTGAGTGAGTGAGTGAGTGAGTGAGTGATCCTAATAAAGATAGTGGCACAGTAAAAATATTTTCTTATGGACAAACTTGACTAACATTATTTTTAATGTTGCAAAGTATCAGTATAGCATTTTACTAATCATAAAAGATTAATTTTTAGTTCATTTTATCTTATAGAGTAAAAAGTGTTTGTCTTGATGGATGTGCCTCAAACTAAGTCTGATTATTCAGACACTCTGTTCTCCTTTTTCCTAGGACTTCTACCTCTCCCATCACCCCAACATACCCCACTGATTTTTTTTCTCTTGAAGCCAATGGATGAAGAATGTGAATGACTGTTATTCCATAAGACAGAATTCATCTTAAATTACAAGGATGCAGATTTGGTTGGATAATAGGGGGGAAAAGATCCCAGTAAGGAAAGACATGGTGCATTCTCCATTAAACACCTGGAAGGCCATTTACTGATGATGCCATGGTGTAGGTTGTTCCCCTGTACAACACAACTGCTCTAGATGATTTCTAAGGTCTCTTTCAATCCCTACATTCAATTATTTTAAGAGTCTGATATTATGATTTAAACACTTTGATCAAAGTGATCAAGGAACTTCAGTTTGAAATTATATCACCAGCTGTCTTTTATTTTAAAAGTAGATTTGTAATACATACATACATACATACATATGTGTGTGTGTGTGTGTGTGTGTGTGTGTGTACAGTTAATACAGTTAAGACGTTTCGACGAAATCGCATTCGTCATCTTTCTGGCTGATGTTCTCAGTTTGGTGCTTATGGGCAAACTGTGTGATCGTAATTGACATTTTTCTATGAAAAGAGGCAAAGATGTATTCTGATTGGTCGACAGTGTTGTTGTATTCTGATTGGCTGATGACGTAGCTGTATTTTGATTGGGTGGAAGCGCTGTTGCTTGGTTGTGGGTCAATGGATAAGTTATGCTGGAACTGGTGGCAACACAGGCATTTTGATGAACCTTTGATCTATGGTTTATATTTTGTGTTAAGATTCGTCTGTCTATGAGAGCAGGTTTCCAAATAGTAGGCAGACGGGAAGTGTCATCACGTTTATTCATACAATATGGTCTTTTCTCTATTTCAATGGCCTCTCTGATTATTCTGCCATTGAGATGTTCTATTTTTGCAACTGTTTTTGTGTTATTAAAATTAATATTATGTCCTGTGGCATTTATGTGTTGTACTAATGATGATGTGTGTTCTTTCTTTTGTACTGAGTTTTTATGTTCCTCGATGCGCACACTCATTCTTCTGTTGGTCTGTCCAATATATGTTGAGGGGCAGGAAGCACATGGGATTTCGTATATGCCTTGATCTTCTAATTCTATTTTGTCTTTAGGGTTTCTCAGAATAGACGATATCTTTCTACCTGTGCAAAATATGGTTTTGATGTTGTGTCTATGCAGTACTTTGCTAATTTTATCCATTGTTCCTTTTATATAGGGCAAGATGGCTTTCCCATTGTTTTGTTCCTCTTGTTGATTTCTCTTCTGTCTGAGTGTTGCATGCTGGATCATACTGATGATTTTATTTCTACAGAACCCATTTGATGTCAATACGTTAGTTAATGTATATAATTCTGTTTGTAAATGTGCTTCATCAGCCAGACGTTTAGTTCTTGTGGTTAATGTTTTGGCAACAGAGTTTATTTGTGCTGGATGGTAATGTGATTTAGCGTTGAGATAGCGGTTTGTATGTGTCTTCTTTTGATAGATGGTATGTCCTAAGGTGCCATCAGATTTTTTATGAATTAATACATCGAGGAAAGGCAACTGATTTTCTGATTCTATCTCCATGGTGAACTTTATTTGGGATGGAGGCTGTTCAAATATAAGAAGTTTTCCAGTTTATCTCTTCCATGCAGCCAAATCACAAAAGTGTCATCAACATATCTAAGCCACAATTTTGGCTTGTTAACAGTTTTTTCTAAAGCATTGGTTTCGAAGTCTTCCATGAAAAGATTAGCGATAACCAGTGATAATGGTGATCCCATTGGTGCACCTTCTATTTGTTTATATCTCTATCCTCTGTGTATGAAATATGTGTTGGATAAACAATGTTCTGTTAAATCTGCGATATGTTTTGGTAGTTGATATTTGTTTTTAATTGATGACAGGACTTCTTTGACAGGTACTTGCATGAATAGTGATACAACATCGAAGCTTACAAGTAAGTCATTTTCTTTTATGTGTTGCTTTTTCATTATTTGTATGAAATGGTATGAAGCAGCAGATTCTGCATAAGGTTGTAGATGTTTTGCTAGATATTTGGCTAGATTTTGTAACGGTGAGCCTATGGAACTTACTATGGGTCTAAGAGGTATTCCATCTTTGTGTATTTTTGGGAGGCCATACAGTTTTGGACATTTTGATGATTTTTCTCTGGGAATAATCATTTGTAGGATTTCTTTACTTATAGTACTTGATTTTATCTTTATCCTTGTGTTTTTTTCTAGATATGTTGTTGGGTCTGTGTTTATGGGTTTATATGTGGCATCTTGAAGTAAGTCAGACAGTTTCTTTTATAGTCCACTGTGTTCATTACTACCGTTGCATTGCCTTTATCTGCTGGTAATATCATTATGCTATTATCGTTTTTTAAAACTTGTAGTGCTTTTTGTTCTTCTTTTGAACAAAACAATGGGAAAGCCATCTTGCCCTATATAAAAGGAACAATGGATAAAATTAGCAAAGTACTGCATAGACACAACATCAAAACCATATTTTGCACAGATAGAAAAATATTGTCTATTCTGAGAAACCCTAAAGATAAAATAGAATTAGAAGATCAAGGCATATACGAAATCCCGTGTGCTTCCTGCCCCTCAACATATATTGGACAGACCAACAGAAGAATGAGTGTGCACATCGAGGAACATAAAAACTCAGTACAAAAGAAAGAACACACATCATCATTAGTACAACACATAAATGCCACAGAACATAATATTAATTTTAATAACACAAAAACAGTTGCAAAAATAGAACATCTCAATAGCAGAATAATCAGAGAGGCCATTGAAATAGAGAAAAGACCATATTGTATGAATAAATGTGATGACACTTCCCGTCTGCCTACTATTTGGAAACCTGCTCTCATAGACAGACGAATCTTAACACAAAATATAAACCATAGATCAAAGGTTCATCAAAATGCCTGTGTTGCCACCAGTTCCAGCATAACTTATCCATTGACCCACAATCAAGCAACAGCGCTTCCACCCAATCAAAATACAGCTACGTCATCAGCCAATCAGAATACAACACTGTCGACCAATCAGAATACACCTTTGCCTCTTTTCATAGAAAAACATCAGTTACGATCACACAGTTTGCCCATAAGCACCAAACCGAGAACATCAGCCAGAAGATGACGAATGCGATTTCGTCGAAACGTCGCTACTACCCTTTTAAGGATATGTTTACAATTACACGGGAAGAAACCCGAGATATTAACTGTACACACATATATACCCGTGAAAACTTACACACAAACACACACACACACACACACACACACATATATATATATATATATATATATCTTTGGTTATTCAGGTTTCCTCCCGCGTAAAATTGGAAGTGTCTTGGCGACGTTTCGATGAAGTCTCATTCGTCATCTTCAAGCTGGTGTCTTCGGCTTCATGCTTCTAGGAACAATGTGTAGGACAAATATACAAACAAATAGAAGGAGTACCCATGGGATCACCCCTCTCACCTGTCACTACAAACCTCTACATGGAACACTTTGAAACCCAAGCTCTAGAAAAATCTGATAAGAAGCCCAAACTCTGGCTCAGATATGTAGACGACACCTTCATAATCTGGCCACACGGGAAGGAAAAACTGGACAACTTCCTCACACACCTCAACAGCCTACACCCCAAAATACAGTTCACCATGGAAACAGAAGCTAACAACCAACTTCCCTTCCTGGATGTCTTAGTCTACAAGAAATCCAATGGCTCCCTAGGACACACCATCTACAGAAGAAAACACACACAAACCGCTATCTGCACGCACTCTCACACCACCACCCTGCCCAGATCAACTCTGTAGCCAACACTCATCTCCAGAACAAAATGCTTAGCTGATGAACAACACCTAAAAACTGAACTACACACTCTCATTAACGTATTAACATCCAACGGATTCCAAAGAAATAAGATTACCAACCTAATCCAAAAAGAAACCCCCACTAAAATCCAAGACAGAGAACAAGAAAACGGCAAAGCCCTCCTCCCATACATAAAAGGCACCACAGATAGAATCAGCAAGACCCTCCACAAACACAACATCAAGACAGCATTCTGCACAAACCGAAAAATATCCACCATCCTAAAAAACCCCAAAGACAAAATGGAGTTAGAAAATCAAGGAGTATATGAAATCCCTGCACCGCCTGCCCCACCACATACATCAGACAAACCAACAGAAGAATAAGTGCACACATTGAAGAATACAAGAACTCATTCAGAAAAGAGGAACCAACTTCTTCCCTGGTCCAACATCTTAAAGCCACAGGACATGAAATTGACTTTAAAAAGACCAGAACTATCACCAAAACTGAACACTTTAACAACAGAATAATCAGAGAAGCCATCGAGATAGAAAAACGCCCACACACCATGAATAAACGAGATGACACCTCCTGCCTACCAGCCATTTGGAAACCCACCCTTATTGACAAACGAGTCCCTAACACAAAGAATGGCACCAGACCCACACTCACGAAAACCACACAGGATGTCACCACCACACATCCACGCAAAAAGCAAACCCAAACCCACACCTATGAGGCACGATCACAAACCAGAAGCCAGACCACAGCTGCATCATTAGCCACTTTAAATCCCTCCAATCCATACATGAAGCAAACTGACACCCACCATGAAGATGTGGCACAACCACGAACGTGAAGCCAAACAACAGCAACGCAGCTCAAATCCCTCTGCAACTCAGACTAACCCGAGCACAACCAAGCCCCCACCCAAACAGAACATACCCCTATCCAATCAGAGCACAGCCAACCCCCATCCAATCAATGCACAGCTGAGCCCCCAACCAGAACACACCTCCACCCAATCAGAACACAGCCAAGCTCCCACCCAATCAATTCACACCCCCACTGGCAGTTAAAAGGAAGAAACAGCTGCGATCACACATTGCTCTTAGAAGCACGAAGCCGAAGACACCAGCCTGAAGATGACAAATGAGACTTCGTCGAAACGTCGCCAAGACACTTCCAATTTTATGCGGGAGAAAACCCAAATAACCAAAGATCTACATACAAACACCTGCGAAAACCTCAGAATATATACATACATACATACATACATACATACATACATACATACATACATATTACATACTTACAGGCAAAGTGAAAAAATCCATACAGAAAAAAAGGAAAACAGATAAAGTGTACACAGAGACAAAAAAATTTTTAATTGCATGGGATATTCCAAATCTTTATTCCAAACTGCATGGATTAAAGTTTAAATATATATCTTTGTAATGCTTTTTACCTATTAAAAATGAGTGTAAATTTGGAATAGATGCTACATTAGTGCATTTAATTATGAAATTAAAAGAAGTTTCAATTTAATATATTTCAACTCTATGGTTCAGACAATCCAAATTCTTTTTGAAAAACCTTAGGTGAAGACTTTATTAGCAATAATAATAAATTTCCCCCATGAAAATTTAAAAAAAAGATTTACAATCGGCAAGCCAAAATTGTCCTAGAATATAAATTTATCATGGGAATAAGGATGAAATTATATTTCTGTCCCAATAAATTTTAAATAGATCCCAATAATTTTTAAATAGATCTAGTCTTTAACATAATATTCCACTAAAAAGAAACCAAGTTCTGCCAAGATATATGGGATTTTATAAAGCAATATTTATTTATTTAGAAAATGTATACAGATTTATCTCAAATATATATAACTCTGGGTAGCTAACAATTTACAAACAAACAATACAAAAGATTATTGTTAGCCAACTAAATTTAAAATAATTTAATACAAAGAAAAGAATCTACAGCACCATATAACAAATTGGATATATGCGGTTCTTTAATATCCTAACCTTAATAACTGGGGGGAAAGCCAAGTTTTAATGACTTTCTGAAAGGCCAAGAGGGCTGCAGTGCTCTGGATCGCAGAAGGATTCTTTGCATTAGACAAACACCACCACGGAGAAAGCACAAATGCTAAGTCCTGCAAGAGGAACCTGAGATGAAACAAACAAAATGTTAAAAAGTTATGATATTTATGTAATTACTTGCCAAGCACATCTAAATTACATTAAAGTAACCAAAGTATCTTTACAATCCCCAAGGCATGTCACAACTTTTGAGCATCCCTAATGCTTGGAAATTGAAAGTTGAAAAATTTGACACTCTCTAGGACCATGATGGCAAATCTATGGCATGCATGCCACAGGTGGCATACAGAACCCTCTCTGCGAGTACGTGAGCCGTCACCCCAGCTCAGCTCCACTGTGCATGTGCGTGCACCTCCAGCCAGCCAGGTGATTTCTGGTCTCTGCAGGAGGCAGGGTGCATGCAGAAGATGGGTGCGCATGCGTGAGGGTGGGCAGGGGGAGCAAGGGGAGGGTGCGGTCCCCATGGCTGTTTTTGGTCCCAGGAGGCTGCAGGGAGGCCTGCTAGGTCTAAAATGGGGCACGGGGGTGTGTCATGTCCCCCCTTCAGCCCTTTTTTGGTCCCAGGAGACTGCAGGTCCAAAACAGGGCACAGATGTCACACACACATGCACAAGGGATGGGAGCAGCGGGCATCACATGCACATTGCATTATGGGTACTGGCACACACGCGCTTTCAGCACGTGATGACAAAAAGGTTAGCCATCACTGCTCTAGGACATGCCTAATCTGTCCGATCTGGTGTAATGGTCAGAAACACATTGGAGATAGGCACTCCCACAAATAATCTGGCGCTGCGGGACAAGATGATAAGCAGCATCTTGAATTGCATCCAGAAGTACATTGGAGTGCAGCTCATGCAGCAGTGGGCCACATGGCTGAACTTTGAAATGCCCAAAATGGTGGAAGCCATTGGATTCTGAAGCAATTAAAAGTCCTAAGTGTTTTTCAAGGACAGCTCCAGATATAGCATATAGAAATGGGTTAAGGCATGACAGACAGTGAGTACAATCTCTCAGTCCAGAAATAAATGTAGCTGGTATGAGGCAAATCCTTGCAAAAGCCAAGACTTTGAGCAGAAGTGATCAATGCAGGTAGACACCAGATTGCCCACTAAATCAGCCTGCAGAAGGTTTATTCCATCAAAGATCACCAGATATGGATCCCCAAACCCAGAACCACTCATTTTACCAGTGTTTGAATAACAACTTTGTTCTTCCCCATTCAAAATCTTACGCCTTCTTTCAAAATAATCTTAAACCTATACAGTCAGGTCCAGAAATATTGGGACATCGACACAATTCTAACATCTTTGGCTCTATACACCACCACAATGGAGTTGGAATGAAACAAACACAATGTCCGTTAACTGCAGACTGTCAGCTTTAATTTGAGGTTGTGTACATCCAACTCAGGTGAACGGGATAGGATTTACAGCAGTTTGTATATGTGCCCCCCATTTGTTAAGGGACCAAAAGTAATGGGACAATTGGCTTCTCAGCTGTTCCATGGCCAGGTGTGTGATATTCCCTCATTACCCCAATTACAATGTGCAGTTAAAAGGCCCAGAGTTCATTTCAAGTGTGCTATTTGCATTTGGAATCTGTTGCTGTCAACTCTCAAGATGAGATCCAAAGAGCTGTCACTATCAGTGAAGCAAGCCATCATTAGGCTGAAGAAACAAAACAAACCCATCAGAGAGATAGCAAGAACATTAGGCATGGCCAAAACAACTGTTTGGAACATTCTCAAAAAGAAGGAACGCACCGGTGAGCTCAGCAACACCAAAAGACCCGGGAGACCACGGAAAACAAGTGTGGTGGATGACCGAAGAATTCTTTCCCTGGTGAAGAAAACACCCTTCACAACAGTTGGCCAGATCAAGAACACTCTCCAGGAGGTAGGTGTATGCGTGTCAAAGTCAAGAATCAAGAGAAGATTTCACCAGAGTGAATACAGAGGGTTCACCACAAGATGTAAACCATTGGTGAGCCTCAAAAACAGGAAGGCCAGATTAGAGTTTGCCAAACAACATCTAACAAAGCCTTCACAGTTCTGGAACAAGATCCTATGGACAGATGAGACCAAGATCAACTTGTACCAGAGTGATGGGAAGAGAAGAGGATGGAGAAGGAAAGGAACTGCTCATGATCCTAAGCATACCACCTCATCAGTGAAGCATGGTGGTGGTAGTGTCATGGTGTGGGCATGTATGCCTGCCAATGGAATTGGTTCTCTTGTATTTATTGATGATGTGACTGCTGACAAAAGCAGCAGGATGAATTCTGAAGTGTTTCGGGCAATATTATCTGCTCACATTTAGCCAAATGCTGCAGAACTCATTGGACAGTGCTTCACAGTGCAGATGGACAATGACCCAAAGCATACTGCAAAAGCAATCAAAGAGTTTTTGAACAGACAGAAGTGGAATGTTATGCAATGGCCAAGTCAATCACCTGACCTGAATCCCATTGAGCATGCATTTCACTTGCTGAAGACAAAACTGAAGGGAAAATGCCCCAAGAACAAGCAGGAACTGAAGACAGTTGCAGTAGAGGCCTGGCAGAGCATCACCAGGGATGAAACTCAGCGTCTGGTGATGTCTATGCGTTCCAGACTTCAGGCTGTGATTGACTGCAAAGGATTTGCAACCAAGTATTAAGAAGGGAAAGTTTGATTTATGATTATTATTCTGTCCCATTACTTTTGGTCCCTTAACAAGTGGGAGGCACATATGCAAACTGCTGTAAGTCCTACACCGTTCACCTGAGTTGGACGTACATACCCTCAAATTAAAGCTGACAGTCTGCAGTTAACGCACATTGTGTTTGTTTCATTCCAACTCCATTGTGGTGGTGTATAGAGCCAAAGATGTTAGAATTGTGTCTATGTCCCAATATTTCTGGACCTGACTGTATCTCTAATGGTAATTGAAATTGATAATTGAATTTCAAGAGAGAGAAAAAAGTCAAAATATATGCCCAGGCAAAAAAATTAAAAATTGCAAAAACTGAATTCTTAATTATGTCAGCCAAAATTTGGATAACTTATTCAGAAGTATATATGCTTAAAATACTTTAAAGGAATTAATATAGGTATCTCTTTAAGTCTGTATATCATTCTTGAAATAGTATCATTTTCACAGCATTTATTTTCCAACACACTCATGTAGATTTTTAACCATCTGTTTATGTCAATATTAATCTGAGACATGCAATTTGAAATGTTTACATCTATAAAGGAATAAAAAAATCTTGGAATAATTATTATAAGTGTTAATTTATGTTATTCTACTGCTGTACCTGGCCACGCGTTGCTGTGGCCCAGTCTGGTGCTTCCGCTGGGCTAAAAGAGCGAGGCTGAAGTTCCAAACTCTCCACGAATATTTGGTGGGTGTGGCCAACTCGACGTCACTCACTTTCATCAGTCACATGACAGCCCCTGAGCCACGCCTACCCAGCTGATGATTAGGGCAGAGAACCGGTTGCTAAAAAACAATGGGAACCACAAAATCCTCCCTCTCTGTCTCCCCCTCTCTCTTTGTATCTCTCTATGTCTCTCTCTCTCCCCCCTCTGTATCTCTCTATGTGTATCTCTCTCCCCCTCTCTCTGTATCTCTGTTTCTCTCTCCCCACTCCTGTGTCTCTGTCTCTCTCTCCCCCCGTATCTATGTCTCTCTCTCCCCCCTGTATCTCTCTGTCTCTCTCTCCCCCTCCTCTGTATCTCTCTATGTGTCTCTCTCTCTCCCCCTCTCTCTGTATCTCTATGTCTCTCTCCCTCCCACCCTCTCTCTCTGTATCTCGGTATGTGTCTCTTCCCCTCCCCATCTCTCTGTATTTCTCTATGCCTCTCTCTCCCTCTCTCTCTGTTTATCTCTGTCTCTGGCCCGGCCTCTTCTTCATCCCCCGCCATCGCCCTTAGCTTTTCAGGCCAGGCCTTCGCAGCTCTCCGCACCACAGCAGAAACTCGGGGGGGGCCCTCTGTCCTCCCTACACAGATGTTCTCCGGGGGCTCGACGGGGAGATGCATAGCAGGGAAGGGAAGGGAGGGAGAGAGGGGGTGCGGCAAGGGTTTGGGGCTTCCCGGCCGAAGGAAGAAAGCGGCAAAGCCAGGAGCCATGCACACCCCACTGGACCCCTGCTGTGCAGTTCTCCTCCCCCGCCTGCCAAGGGCAGGGGAATGATTAAATCCCCCACTCTTCCAGGCAAAATGAAGGAGGGCCAGCCATCCTCCCTCCTGGCTGTTCCACCCCTCGAAGTCTCCCAGGAGCCCCTTTTCTGCCAGAGGCTGAAATTTTCGTGTAGGCTCCATGAACTGCCAGAGCGCAGTTCTGGGAATCAAAGGTGGCACTGGTCAAAGGTGACCTTGAGGCTCCAGTTGCCTCCATCTCCCACTCACCGACCGGATTCGCATAGCGCCGGTTAGTGGCTGGTCTTTCTGACCTCGGGGCCCATGGTAGCACTGGGCCAGGCGCGATTCGGGCCAGGCAAGGGATGGAGGGTTCCCACTCAGCGGATCCAGGCAGCCTCGTTGCCAGATGTTCTTTGGAGGGAATCCCGAGAGCGGCTGGCAAGGGGGATGGGCAGCAGTGGCAGGCGAGGCTAGTTCACAGGGCGGCTGGGGGAGGGGGAGGTCAGAGCCAGGCTTGGGCGGGCCCTGCCCAGCCCTAGAAGCACCGGCTGCGAGGGCTTTCCGGCGGGGAGCCGGCTGCCTACCTGCCGAGCCTGGTGGCAGGATATGGCCCTCGGACGTCTCTGCCTTCCAAATGCGCAGTTTCTTGGAAGCAATATGGAGAATCATATTTAGACTCTCCATATTGGAGCAGAAATCTGTTGAGCGTAATCAGGGCTGGGAGGCTGCCATGTTGGTTTTACGTCCAGCAGATGGCGCTGTTTTTCAATGTTTGTCAATGTTTGTCAATGTTTGTCAATGTCTTTCAATGTTTTCCAATGTTTTTCATGTTTTATTTGTCACAGGTGTGACATGTATATAATATAAGTATATAAAAACATGCCCGTAGTCGAATGCAACGTTGTGTCAAAATTTGAAAGCAATTGGTGAAGAACTTTTGGAGATGTTCCGTTATGTACAAACGGACATTTACATTTTTATTTATATAGATGATATTTAAAACAATAAAAATACCAATTTTTATAGATGTCCATGCTATGTTAGAGATTATAAGAAATATAATCATTTATTCCAGTTATTAATATTGAGGAGCCATGGAGGCGCAGTGGTTAAAGTGCAGTATTGCAGGCTAACTGCCAGAAGTTTGATTCTGATCTTTTTGACTGAGCCTTCCATCCTTCCAAAGTCAGTAAAATGAGGACTCAGATTGTTGGGTGCAACATGTTGACTCTGTAAACTGCTTAGAGAGGCTTGTAAAGCATTAGGAAAGGGTATATAAGTCTAACTGCTACTGCTGCTATTGCTATTATCATTCATCGCACAGTCAACCAGATGTTAAACCTTGTCTGCTTATCAAATCTTTCCCGAGGACTTGGGATAGACAGGTGTGGATGTTTGATGGTTATTATTTTGGTTTGTCACACAACCAGCCAGATATTGGCTAGACTTGATAGGTAGATTTTTATCCACCAATAGAGTCCTTTCCAAGGACCTGGGATAGGCAGATGTTGATGTTTTACAGTGTTAGAAGTATTGTCATAGGATGTAAGCTGTTCCTATTTTTTCAATTGACTGATGAATTTGTCAATATCAATGGTGTTCAAGTGGTATCCTAGTTGCTTTGGCATTGCATCCAAAACAATTATTACTATTGGGATTACCCTTGCTTGCTTTTGCCACAGTTGTTCTACTTCTATTTGCAAGTTTTTGTATTTATTATCTTTTCCAGTTCTTTCTCTTTTATTCTGCTGTCTCCAGGACTGCCACATCCACTATCCAGCCTTTTTTTTCTTTTTCTTTTTTTTTTTTTTTTTGTCTTTCTTATTGACAATGGTTAAATCTAGTGTGTTATGTTGGCAAGTACAGGTCACTTTGAATTCTAAAGATCCAGAGCAGTAATGTCTTAATTATGTGTAATATACACTAAAAAAATAATAATAAATAATAATAAAAACCATACATCCTTCACATTCTATACAATTGAATTGAAAACCCCTGATATTGCATTAATATTGGACTATACAGTAGATTCAATATATATACTGCTCTGGGATAGGAGCTGCTTTTCAGCCTATTGTCCTTGTTTTTATTGTGCTGTACGGTCTGCAGATGGTAAAAGTTCAAAAAATGGGTGCCCAGGATGAGATGGATCTTTAAGAATGTTTTGAATCTTCTTAAGGCAGCAGGAGCTATAAAGCTTTTCCGTTTATTTGCAATGAATAAACATCTTTCCTTCCAGTAATTCTATAATTCTGTATCCTTTATCCCTGGTTGCTTAGCCTGAATCCTGTAGCCCATTTTTCACCAGATATCCAGGAACTCCAACACATAGCATGGTTGACCTGGGTGACGAGAGTGTGGGTTTTTGTAATTTACATCTCACCATATTTTTTTATGGGCAAGATACTCTTGTCTCACTCCTCTGATGGGACCTGTCCAGTATGGATGAACCTCTGGCATATTTATTATCATCTTCAGAGCATACAAGCTTCATAACCATATCAAGGTAGTGTTTCACTTGTGGATTATTATTATGGTTCATTATACAGTCAGTCAGATATTCATACTGGATTTGGCATTTTTGTCTGCCTATCAAGTTCTTTCCAAGGACCTGGAATCATTATTTATTAAATTTATTTGCTGTTCATTTCACCACAAGTTAATTGAAATAATCTGATAGTTTACCAAACTTCAGTACTACATCAGTGGATTCCAAACTTGGCAACTTTAAAATGTGTAGACTTCAAGTGCCAGAATTCTTTGGCCAGTATAATACATCAATACATTTTGTATAGAATGTTAGATTAGTTTCACATTCGATTAACTCTAATTTAAGACTCTGTTTTGGAATGAGTTAAATGTAGGGTTCTTGGTGAAGGCATTTGGAGCTTTATGCCTATTTTTATGAATTGTTCTACTTTTATTTAAGATTGTTTTCATTTATGGTTGGGTTTTTTTTGTTTTTAGACTTTATTGAAAGTGATGTTTTTTAATATCTGTGCACTAAATATTTTTCCTGTCCAATGGGAGTGCAGTAGGATAGAAATGTAATATTTTTTTCTAAAAATTTCAATAAACAAATATAAAATATTTCCATATATTAATATATTTTTGTTAAACTCCTGCCAGTTTTAAGTGCAGAATATCTCTTAAGTTCATACACACAGCATTGTACAATTAATTACAAAATGAAGAAAATACATATTTGTCCAAATATGTAAAAGTTTGAATTAAATTGCTATTTAATATCCCTATTGTCATATATTAATGGCTCCCAATCCCTGTCCATGGCCTACTACTGGGCCATAGCCTATTTGGAACTCGACTGCATGAGCAGCAGGCCAGTGCATACGCAGCTCGACTCATGTGAGCGGCAGGCCAGAATGTGTACACACACATGCGCAATTCAACTAGCTCAAGTCAAGCTGCACATGCATGCACATGCATGTTGGCCTGCTGCTTATGCAAGTTGAAATGTGTCATGCCCCCATCGGAGTTGAATCTGCAGGGGAGGGTGAGCCAAAGCAGTGGCTGACAGAGACTGGGGACTCACTGGATTTGGAGGAACAGGGAGAGGAGCAAGATGATGCAGACCCAGGTCCCTCGGGCTTGGGATGGCTTGTCAGCAGGAAGGAATGGGGCCAGGATGACCGAGAGAGCAGGCAGTGGAGATGAAGAGCGATGGAGCTCAGGCAATGAGCAGGGACCACCCCCTCCTGTTCCCCGAGTACAAAGAATGGAAAGGAGGTGGGAACAGCGCAGGCCAACCTGAAGACTCAGGAGGAGAGCACCCTGTCCCTCTTCACAAGGCACACCTGGGGACTGAGACATAAGGAGACGCTGTAGGAAGGGGCGTTTGTCAGGAACAAATGCTGAAATCATGGAGTTTTCTGTGCCGTTGTTGACATTTGGAGTTTCCTGGACTTCTTGCTTTATTCCTTGATTCCTGCACTAATTGCCTTGTTCCTTTGCTTCCAGGACTCATTGACTTATTCCCTTGGATTTCTTGCTTTGCAGCCATTGTTCTAACAGTGTTTTGCTGGACTACTTGCACCCAGAAGCTGCTGTGTGTGTGTGAGAGAGAGAGGGAGCACTTTGCTCTGGGACTTGCCATGAACGTGGGAGCATTTGGTGGAAAATTGGAGCAATAAAGGGACAGTTTGAACTATCAGCTGACTGTGTGGCCTCCGTGCCTTGCCCCAGGTCATCACAAGATGTGTGCTGATGCCTGCCACTTGCACAAGTTGAGCTGTGTGTGTGTATGTACACCAGCACTGCTCGTGTGATCCAGTTCCCTTCTCTCTCCCCCCACCCCATTGGGCCACCAAGCACAAAAGTTGGGGACCACTGTTGTATATAATATTGTCTAGGCTTCCTGAATCCAAATTTAATTTGCGAGCTTTAGCAGTAACACATGTATTCTGAAAAAAGGGCTATCTTTAATATACTATAGAATATTTTTCCCACTGTAGTTGGTATAAGATTGAAAAATATCCATCTTGTACCAGTTACATTGGCTGTCAAATAATTATATTGATTGTACTGTGCAAATGTTTGACCTGATTCACAAATGGCTTGCTTGAATTCTGCTTTTAAATAAAATCAACAAATCAATTTCATGAGCAAAAACAGATAAGGTGTTTTCTGATAAATTATATAAAATGGTATCTTATGTCGTATGCAGTTTAGATCTGTTGCAGTTAAAAGATCATGTTCCTATATATAAATTAGCTAGCCATTGAGAGTCCAGACTTCTGGGCTCATATGGGAAATAATTTAAACTAGATTTGTGGTGGTGATATCAAGCTGATTAAACTTTCTTCAGTAATAGTCAATGAACTCTATAATTACAGGACTTGAAGCAAGCATTTAAGATTTGCCATTTAACTTGGTTTTATTACATTGATCTTTGCTTTAATGTTATGGCATTGTTTAATTTTAAATATGTTATATAAGTGTAAACACATACATACAAAGAGATCTCATGGAAGTTATATAGTGCTGCAAGCTGCCTTCTAAGGAATTTTCTAGATCTTCCCAATATCCTACTCACTACCAGAAGGGTAACAATCTTTTTTATTGTGATTCAACTCTTTAGACTATCCACCCTGTTGCAGTTTAGAAACACTTTAAACTTCTCACATTTATGAATCTGAAATGATGGCACAGTTATACTACAACCATTGAAATGGTAGTATCATCTTTTTTGCATTATGCTGTTACTAACATCATTTTAGTTTACAGCACAGTCTCTTTTCTGTTGTACTCTGTTCTAAAGCTCTTAATACAAAGTGAATGCATACCTGATTTAAATAAATATTTATAGCTTAATTTCTTAAATAAATAAACTTCTAATAAAACGAATAAATTAACAGTAGCCTGACACTTTATATCAATGTGATAGGCAATTAGTCATGTCTGCCTTCACACATTGGTACAGAGAAATAATGCCAAATCTATTCTACAAAGCAATATAGATAAGACTGTAGGTTACATTGTCTGACATGAATGAGCCATTTTGCTGTTTTCAGGTTCTTTGTCTTAGGTGTTTCTCCTTTTTTAAAAAAATAAAACTTATCCATCTGTGCTTTCATGGAAAGTATAATAATTTCACTTTTTCTATGTTCTTATTTGGTTGGAAGAGGAAAGGTATCCAGCAAGAAGTAGAAATAAATCAGTTGCAAATGCATTAATATACAGCAGTACAGATCTTTCAAATTTCTCTACTGTTTATCTAAGTTAAAAATATCCAATATTATTAGAAGACTTTTTTTAAAAAAACTAAGAAAGTAGAATAATAGGTTTGCTTTAAATATAGCCACTTTTCTATTCCATGACATTTTCAAAGATTTTAGATTTAAAACTCATAGATTTTTTTTACAATATACATGTAGAATGAATAAATAATTTACTGTTTGTGCATCTTGAAATGACTTTTAGAAATCTCTTAGCTTATAAATATATAAATCACTACATCATTTCTCTATCATATCAATAGGAGGATATCCAAGCACAATTTGCTATTTAAAATGCTTATAGGTATCAAAAGCTTTCTTGACTGCTATGTGGTGCTGTTTTTCTGAAGAACAGCAATAGTGTATACATATTTACTATGTAGGAGACCTCTATCCATCATGTTTTAGGGTACAAGTGACAACGTTTGTAAGTGGGGACTGACAAAAATGAGAATGGCAATGCTTTGTAGAGTCAGGATTTGCTGTGATGGAGGATTGCTTTGAACAGAAATGTTTGTTCCTCACCTATGTCAGTGTCAAATTTACCCTGTAGTTTTCCTATATCCTCCCCAATTAAAAATGGAAAGAAACCAATACTTAACTGTACATTAAAGGAGACCTATAGAAAAAGAGTTGAAGGTCACATGTGACCTTGGAGATTGGTTGCCCACATTAGGATATAGTATCTAAGGCTGACTGAGTTTAGACTGATCATATATAATTCATCAGGAAACTCCTTAGTCAATGAATCAGCTGTGAATTGTGCCCAAGGCTTTGGGTCAGGATTGGATCCAGCTGTGCAGAAATAGATATGTAAACAATTGTTATGAATTTATCAACACATCTACAAAAATAAGCCAAATCCCAATTCCATCTGATTAACCAGAAAAATAGGGGAATTGGAAAAATGTTTAAATCCAAGTAAAGTATATTCCAATATAACAATTTTAACAATATAATAAAAGAAGAAATGTACTTTAGACAACATCAAAACAATGTTTAAAATAAGTTATATGAGGACTTCCTGTTTGCTGCTGGCCGCCGCCAGACGTTCCTTTGGGATCGTCAGCTTCCACTGCCTGTCAGAGCCGCCTTCACAACGGAACGGCGGCTCGAAAAAACTCCGTTCCCATGAGGAAACGGAGATAGAGCCGGCAGGGGTGGGTAGAACTCTCTGCAGAGTCCCAAAAGTTTTTCTTTTACTTTTGGGATGGAGCGGATGAGATGCCCCATATCCCCAGCCGCTGCTCCGGGCTTTGGGAGACCTCTGCTAATGCAGAGCCAGGCGTCAAAAGCAAGCCTGCGAATTTGACAGATTACTCAAAGAAAATGTGAGCTGGACCTGTAATACTGAAGCGCAAGTATTTTACTTATCTTTTAAAAATTACTTAAGAGAATAGAGGAAGAGAAAGAGGAAAAAAGTTTCTTTTTAAAATGGCGTCTGCCGCGGCTGGAGAAGAGTTTGAGAGGGAAAGTTCTTCCGTTTTTTATTATTACAATGTAGCGGAATAAATACCACTGGCTACATTTGTAGACAAAACTCCGCTCCTGTTTTTGTTTTTCTCTTTTTCCCCTGGAGGCATTGTTGCTGGCTGGAAGTCTTTTGTCTTGTTTTTTTTTTTTTTTCTTTTAACAAAGCCTGCTTAGGCGGAAACATGGCACTGAGGCTTGTGAAGTCAGACAAACAAATAGGTGGGGGGGATTCCCCCACTAAGAATTTAAAGGAACAAGTTTTAACTCTTCAGTCCCAGAAACCTGATTTTAATATAATAGAATTTCTCTTAGAGGAGATTGAAAGAAGGGATGAGATTGTGAATCAGCAACTTGAAAAATTTAAGCAGGAAACTAAGGAATTGGTGAAATCCAAGTTTGACTTTTTGCAGCAAAAAATTTTAAAAGTGTCAGAATTCATGATTCGGTTGGATACAAATACTAATTTACTAGAGTCAAAAATGGATGAAATTCAAGATAAATTGGACAATAGAATTCAAAAAATTGAAAATGATTTGTTAAATATTCAGGATTATAGTTCAGAAGAAAAATTTAAAATGGATGCTGACCAAAAGTCTGGTAATGTAGAAAATCTGCAACAGAGGATTGAAAAAGAGGTTCTAAAGATACAATATAATTTCACAGAATATGCAATAAGACTTAGAGGTTTGCAGGAAAATAACAGAGATGACTTAAGGAAAATATCTTCTGAATTTCTAGCTGGGATTTTAAAGATTCAACCTGAGGAAGTGTTTTGTAGGATTGACAGAGCTTATCGAATAAACTCCTGGACTGCCAAGCAAAGGCAATTGCCTAGAGATGTGGTAATCTATTTTTCAGATAAAGAAATTAGGAATAAAATTGTGCAAAATTCCTTCAATTCTAATTTGCAATTGTATGGAAGAAAGATTTGGATTTACAAGGAACTCCCACCTAAGATATTAATGGAAAGGAAGAAATTTGGCTTTCTGGTGTCTGAGTTAAAAAGGAGAAATATTCAATTCCGGTGGGACGTCCCAGTTGGTATTATATTGAGATATCAAGGAGAAAGATACCAGTTAAATACTGTTGAAAGAGCGGAAGAATTTTATCAAAATAGGTTGAAAATGAATTTAACGTCTTCAGATATAATACAGGATAAGCAGAAGGAGCTGGAACTAAAGACAGAGACTGTACCAGATAAATTGCCTTTGGATTTATCGGATACCCCAGCTGGATTATCTACAAATTTGAGAGAAGTGCCATCTGATTTTAATGTGATGACTTATCAAGGCAAGGACAAGCATGGAAACCAATTAGAGGATATACAAGGGATAAAAAAGAAATGCGAGACACAAAAAATTAGGATGGAAGTCAAACCCACAAAAAGAAAACAAAAAAAGAAATAGGTTGTACAAAAATAGAAATTTCTAACCCAAGCAACAGTGAAGCCAGTGATTTTAAAATATGAATGACTATGTGAAAACATAGAGGAGGCGACATATTGGTCAATATCATCCTGAGGATAGTGGCAGATCTCTGCATTGCCGTAATTTTGGGACATGGAAAGAGCCTCAAATTGATGGTTTTGAATTATCTACTTTGAAACTTCTTTTTGTGTTGATAAATATATTATAATTATCTTGAATTATAAGGCAAGAGAATCACATTGGGACATGCAGAAGATCGGGTTGTTACCCAATACGATGATGGAAATTAATAATCCTGATGAAACCCACAATTATTATTATATGGAATATAATTATAATGTCACTCGGGTGGTTGTTTTTACTTTTATATATATAAGAACATGTTTACTACTGATGGGGGCAGATATGATTGGAGATCTTGAATAAACTGTTGCATCAGCAAGCTATGTTACCCTATTATGGATGTTGGTTTTAACAATCCAGTGGAAAGACTTCAAGAAGATATTATATGGACTATAAATTTAAAGTTATTGTCTTTTCTTTTTTTATTTAGATATAATGGAATATATATATATATATATTTTTAAGTAGTGTGGGCAGTGAATTAAAGATATCAAGAATTGTTGTGTATGGTAAATTTGTAAGACAGTGGGTGAATAAGCTAGCTACAGACTGATTAGTTTAAGAAAAGGGATTTTTAAGTGATACATTTAGGGGAGTGGAGGAAATGGATAGAGTGGAATAAATGTTAAATTAGATTTTATGGGGAGCCCGCTTTGAAATGTTATTAAAGTAGGACTTATCGTATAGTTTTAAAGTGGAAGGTGGTTTTGAATTGTTGCAATAATGTATAGATATAAAACACTATTATGCTAAATTAGAAGTTATTTTATAATAGTTATAGTATAATGTGTTTGTTTTTTTTTTGTCTTTTTTCTCTTCTTCTTTTCTGAAATGTATGGATAAAGGGGGATTTATAATACTTTTAGTAAGTAAAGGTCAGTATTTTGAGGAGGGAGTAAGTAATCTGTTATGAATTAGGGTTTTTTTTTGTTACGAAGAAGTCACAGGGGGGGAAGGGTGGGGAGGGGGGGTTAGGGAGGGGGGGAGGGGGGGGAAAAAGGGGGAAAAATTTGTATTTGAAAACCTTTTCAATAAAAAAAAAAAAAATAAGTTATATGAGGTAGATTTTTTAAAATTTTCTTTCCAAAGTTATGTGATGGCACAACTGAAATAGCCCACTCTATCTTCCTTTAAAAGCTTAATAACACTTTCGGTAAATTAGTAACAGCTGTCTAATCACATAGAAATCTAAGGTAATGCATTCAGAAATAAAGTGTTAAGAAAAATAGTTTAACAAATTTGCAAGTATTGTATTTTTACTTTGGTTTAGCTAGGATCAATATTTCAGTTCAATATCTCTTATTTTATAGAATCTGAGTTAAGAAAGAGCACAAATTGAGATTGCATTCTTTATTTCAAACACATTTGTAATAATTACCAATTATGAAGAGCTGAATGTAGATCTAATGCTGTAGTATACATACTGGTGGTAATTTTATTACTTCTGAATTCTTGCCAGTAAGGAAATACTTAAATGGTTCATGATTCACTTTCCAAGGTGAAAAGGTAGGGAAAAAAATAGACATGCAGCAACTTAAGTGGAAACAAGTTTAAACATTCAACAATATCAGAGTATTGTGCCTTGGAAAAAGAGATAGTTCAAAGTAATTGGTGAAATTTGTCTGATAGATTTTGATTAAGATCAATTTTACTAACTTGCTAATATATAGAATTCTATCTATTGATCTCTTCTTTGTGTCGATGACTGAGAATGAAAACGTTGCAGATGAAACATATTGAACAAAATACATAATTTCTCAAAGTTCAGTCAAGCTCCAGTCCATGTTCTTGTTATATCCTTCTACATTGATAAAAATGTTATTTATAATAAAGTCCAAAGATTAAAAGGTATCAAAGTGAATCACTCAGAAATTATGGCCACAGAAATAATTGCTGCAATGAATGGTTAATATTGGCCTGGAGTACAATCTACCATTTTTCTTGACCCTTTCCCCTTAAACCTTATGCTAGATACAAAAATATTACAGACTAATACAACAGCTTAATTCTGTCAAATAGCTATTTTTAGTAGGTTCTGTCTGTCTGTCTGTCTGTCTGTCTGTCTGTCTGTCTGTCTGTCTGTCTGTCTGTCTATCTATCTATCCATCCATCCATCTATCTATCTATCATCTATCTATCTCTACCTACTTACCTGCTGTGTTTCTCCAAAAATAAGACCCAGTCTTATTTTCTTTAGGCCACAAAATAAGCCCTAGTGCTTATTTTTTGGGGGGTGTCTTTTTTCTTTTGAGTGCCACCGCTGTGAAACAGGGGAGGTGGAGCTGCCTGATGGACACACTAGTTTACTTCAGGGCCCGCATGGTTCCATGGCCTGACAACTGCCTTGCAGCAGCAGCACCAGCAACCATGTGCATCAGGAACCCATGTGGCCACCAGCCCACTTCTTCAGCACTGGTGCGGCACTAGAGCAGGAGGTTGAGCAACGCAGCCACATCATCCATGCTCCAAAAACTGCCTCACTTCATGGTGGTGGCCCACTTCTTCCTGCATTGGTGCAGCAGTGCAGGAGGAGGCTGAGCGATGCACTGGTGCTGCGGCCACAAGGTGCAGGGGTTGAAGGATGAGGTGAGGCAGGTGGGAGTTGAACATGGTTTAATAGAAAGAGAAGTTATCAAAATGTGCCTGACCACTCAACCACTACTGTACAACCAACAGAATTTATGCAAAGGATAATATTAACATATATCCCAAAAAAAATCTCAGAAAGAACAGTAGACTGTTACAACCACACAAGATCACCATAGCACACAAACCAAGAAAGACCCCCAAAACATCTTAAATGAACAAAAGACTCAGTAGGCCAAGAAGAAGAAACCGGAGTAATCTATAATATACAATATAAAGACTGTAACATCCAAAATATAGGACAGATAGGTGGAAGACTAGCAGAGTGCATCCATGAACACCAAACTAGCAGTGGGTAGGCATGATGAAAATTCCTTAATCTCATAAAACATGATCAGACTCAATCACAGTTTCATCCCAAACTGGCCTAAATCTTCATCCTAGATCAAGTCAAAACTAAAAACATTAGGAAATTCTTGGAGGCTTGGCATTCAGATAAATCCAGTGATGGGATTCAGGCAGTTTGGGCCAGTTTGGGTGAACTGGTAGTTAACTTGCTGGCTGGCCCCTCCCCTCCCCACCCGACCCAGGAGTCCCCATGCATCCAATTTTGGCTCCCAGGTAAATGCATGGAGGTGTACTAGGCCCAAAATGGGTAGTTTAGTGGATGTGATTTCACTGAGCTATGGCTGCAAACTTGGTTACATAGGAAAATACCAGGTTGAAGAAAAATACACAAAAACCTACGATAAAAGAAGAAAGCATATATATGAAAAAGGAAAAAAAGATACATTGTACCTTTACAGGGATGATAAGTGGGTGTGGCTCACCGAAGACGCCTTAAGAGGCAGAAATAGCTATCTGAGTCTCCCAGAGAGCAACACAGAGTTGCAGTTTGTCAGCAGAAAAAAGGCCCAGAAACTTGTGAATGAGATTTCACAGAACCTAGGGCTGTAGAACAACTAAGTTTACGTAGGTAAAACCTGGCTAGAAAGAATATGCACATAAAAGCCTACAAAAAGGAAAAAAGATATATATATATCTCGTAGGCTTTTATGTCTCTTCCTTTTAACTGCTAGTGGGGGTGTGAGCTGATTGAGTGGGAACTTGGCTGTGTTCTGATTGGGTGTGTTCTGATTGGGTGGAGGTGTGTTCTGATTGGTTAGGGGCTTGGCTGTGCTCTGATTGGATGGGGGGTTGGTTGTGCTCTGATTGGCTGGGGGTGTGTTCTGTTTGGGTGGGGGCTTGGTTGTGCTCAGCTTAGTCTGAGTTGCAGGGGGATTTGAGCTGGTGAGCTGTGTTGTTGTTGTTTGGCTTCGTGTTTGTGGCCGTGCGAGCTCTTCATGGCGGGTGTCAGTCTGCTTCATGTATGGATTGGAGGGGTTTAAAGTGGCTAATGATGCAGCTGCGGTCTGGCTTATGGTCCTTGGTCATGGCTCATTATCAGTGTGGGTTTGAGTCTGCTTTCTGCGTGGATGTGTGGTGGTGACATCCTGTGTGGCTCTCGTGAGTGTGGGTCTGGTGTCATTCGTCGTGTTAGGGACTCATTTGTCAATAAGGGCGGGTTTCCAAATGGCTGGTAGGCGGGAGCTATCATCTCGTTTGTTCATGCTGTGTGGGCGTTTTTCTATCTCGATGGCTTCTCTGATTATTCTGTTGTTAAAGTGTTCAGTTTTGGCGATAGTTCTGGTCTTCATAGACATCATAAAGCAACAAAACTTACAGCCCAGTGACCTACTCGTGAGCTTCGATGTCATATCCCTCTTCACCCAAGTACCAATCAAAGAAGCCTTGACAGTTATCCAAAACAAATATAACCCCCCCAAGCACATCTTAGATCTGACCAACCATTGCCTATCCAACACATACTTCATCTATAATGGACAGAAATACAAACAAATAGAAGGAGCACCCATGGGATCACCCCTCTCACCTGTCATTGCCAACCTCTATATGGAATACTTTGAAACCCAAACTCTAGAAAAATCTGATCACAAACCCAAACTCTGGCTCAGATATGTAGACGACACCTTCATAATCTGGCCACATGGGAAAGAAAAACTGGACAACTTCCTCACACATCTCAACAGCCTACACCCCAAAATACAGTTCACCATGGAAACAGAAGCTAACAACCAACTTCCCTTCCTGGATGTCTTAGTCTACAGAAAATCCAATGGCTCCCTAGGACACACTATCTATCAGAAGAAAACACACACAAACCGCTATCTGCACACACTCTCACACCACCACCCTGCCCAGATCAACTCTGTAGCCAAGACACTCATTTCCAGAACAAAACGCTTAGCTGATGAACAACATCTAAAAACCGAACTACACACTCTCACTAACGTACTAACATCCAATGGATTCCAAAGAAATAAGATCACCAACCTAATCCAAAAAGAAACCCCCACTAAAATCCAAGACAGAGAACAAGAAAACGGCAAAGCCCTCCTCCCATACATAAAAGGCACCACAGACAGAATAAGCAAAATCCTCCACAAACATAACATCAAGACAGCATTCTGCACAAACCTAAAAATATCCACCATCCTAAGGAACCCCAAAGACAAAATTGAGTTAGAAAATCAAGGAGTATATGAAATCCCATGCACCGCCTGCCCCACCACATACATCAGACAAGCCAACAGACGAATAAGTGCACGCATAGAAGAACACAGGAACACAGTCAGAAAAGAGGAACCAACTTCTTCCCTGGTCCAACACCTTAAAGCCACAGGACATGATATTGATTTTAAAAAGACCAGAACTATCGCCAAAACTGAACACTTTAACAACAGAATAATCAGAGAAGCCATCGAAATAGAAAAACGCCCACACAGCATGAACAAACAAGACGATAGCTCCCGCCTACCAGCCATTTGGAAACCCGCCCTTATTGACAAACGAGTCCCTAACACGACGAATGACACCAGATCCACACTCACGAGAGCCACACAGGATGTCACCACCACACATCCACGCAGAAAGCAGACTCAAACCCACACTGATAATGAGCCACGACCAAGGACCAGAAGCCAGACCGCAGCTGAATCATTAGCCACTTTAAACCCCTCCAATCCATACATGAAGCAGACTGACACCCACCATGAAGAGCTCGCATGGCCACAAACACGAAGCCAAACAACAACAACGCAGCTCACCAGCTCAAATCCCCCTGCAACTCAGACTAAGCTGAGCACAACCAAGCCCCCACCCAAACAGAACACACCCCCAGCCAATCAGAGCACAACCAACCCCCCATCCAATCAGAGCACAGCCAAGCCCCTAACCAATCAGAACACACCTCCGCCCAATCAGAACACAGCCAAGTTCCCACCCAATCAGCTCACACCCCCACTAGCAGTTAAAAGGAAGAGACAGCTGCGATCTCACATTGCTCCTGGAAGCACGAAGCCGAGAACACCAGCCTGAAGATGACGAATGAGACTTCGTCGAAACGTCACCAAGACACTTCCAATTTTACGTGGGAGAAGACCCGAATAACCAAAGACCTATACATACATACATACATACATACATACATACATACATACATACATATAAGAGGCGATAGACATCACGATCTCCGGAATGTTTAAAAGTTTAAAAATTTTATTTTAAAACTTGTGCTAAGTTTTCGTCGGCCCCTACCGACTTCATCAGAGTGTAAAATACCCATTGAGGAGCTGCTTGCTTTTATGTAATGCTGATCAATTTAGTCATTGCACACATAACAGGCCCACACCCTTGTGTTCCCCCTGTAATTAACTTTTTTTCTGCCTTAGTCATGCTAACAGATGACGATGCACTTCCCCCTGCCTCCTTCCCCATTGTGTGTTGCCTCTTTCTCTCCCTGGGGGGTAACACAGGGTTATCAGGCATTGCTTTGAAGGTATTTCTCCCGGCTCTCTCTCCCTCATTGTTATGCCTTTCCCGTTTAGGCATACACGTTGCCTCCTTTAAACCCATTTGTTTTGCCCATGATCTTGTGATGGGTCTGCGTTGTTCTTCCTTACCACCCCCCCATCTTCCTCATTCTGCTGTTTCCCTAACCTACTCTCTTGCCCTATATCAGGGTTTATGGTTTATTTTACACTCTGATGAAGTCGGTAGGGGCCGACGAAAGCTTAGCACAAGTTTTAAAATAAAATTTTTTAAACTTTTAAACGTTCCGGAGATCGTGATGTCTATTGCCTCTTCTATAACTATACCTGGAACTCGCATTTTTAGGACAATTCTTAAGGTGGGTGTGTGTGTGTGTGTTTGTGCAAGTTTTGGTGAATTCAGGTGTTTTCCTGTGTAAGATTGAGAGTACACGGGAAAAGACCTGAATACACCAAAATTTGCATACTCCTACCCGTGAAAATCTACGAAAACATATGTATATATATATATTTTATATATTTATAAAATTTATATTTTATATAAATTTGGTATAAATGGTTTGTCGTGAATGTGACTGCTTGAGGGCTCCTGGATTGGAGTTGAAAGGCAAAAGGGAGCAGTATGCCCCCTCCCCTATGTTGGGGTAGACCAGGTATGTAAGAAGGAAACCAAAAAAGAGCAAAACAAATCCCTTCCAGCAGCCAACATCCAGGTAAACAGGGATTAATATCAAACAATCAAACAGAAAACTATATCTTATTGAAGGAACTAGGAAGGGGGGAAAAACCACACCCCCATCAATACTGGCAATTCAAGCTACTACAGTTCTCATCATGAATAAGGTGGATTATGTCAAAGCCAAGAAGCAACTCTGCAACATCACATTCTGTCAACATCTCTCCTCAGATCCCACAAGAACATATCAGAAAGAGCTACACAATATGATGAAATAAAGTCCTAAGTGTATTCTATACAACATAGTATCTAGCTAGTACCCTAAAAGCTCTAAGCAAGATTCTCCTACCAACTTTCTAAAATACACAAACCAAGAAACCTGGGCCATCCCATTGTCTCAAGGTCTAGAACAAGCACAACTGGAATAATAGGTTTCAAGGACTCTGTGTTCAGACTTTGGACCACCTGTATTCTCAGCCACATAATAGACACCAGAGATTGTCTAAGAAAACCTAACTGTATAGGCAATCTCTTTAACTACACCATTTTAGTCACTTTGGATGTTGAAGTTCTGCATATCAAAACATCTTACAAACATAGATTTGAGCTCATGAAAAACATCATTACTGTGTCACTTTGTACTCACTTGTGTACTTCAACTTTGGTCATAGCAATAACTTTCTTATCTCTCTTTAATCCCTGAAACTTTTTATTTAAGATTAATTGATTTTTATTATTTGGACCCATTGAAAGATAATGTCTCATCAAATTCCATCATGATTTTAATAACTTTCCCCCATCAGCAATCTCATCTTAGACCTATACACAGAACAAGAACACCCCCTCAATGTCACTATAAAACTACCAATAGGCACATAAACATCACATTGTACAGAAGGCCTTCAAATTAACATGCATAAATACAGTATATGATTCTGCTTTTCATGAGAGCATTGTATCTATACTCTACATTCAAGCTCTATACTATAATCACATTTGTTTTGACCCACTTAACAGAGATGCTGTCAATTGATTGTTCAGAAGTCTGAACTACCCATCCAACAAAATCAATTATAAAATCAATAATGCCAGATCAATATCGATTAAGGATTTATTAAAAAGACAGATCAAGAAAAAGAGTAACGGAATGCTACTGATTGTCACCTACAACTCACAGCTCAAACCATTCAAAGCTACAACTCATTGTGCATGCTAGACAACAATACTGATGACCCATGGTGGCACAGTGGTTAGAATGAAATATTGCAGGCTAATTCAGCTCACTACCAGAGTTCAATCCTCACCAGCTCAAGGCTGACTCAACCTTCCATTTTCCAAGATCAGTAAAATAAGGACCCAGATTGTTGGGGGCAACATGCTGACTCTGTAAACAGCTAGAGGGCTATAAAGCACTATGAAGTGGTATATACTGTAAGTCCAAATGCTGTTGCTCTTGCTATACTGCCTGTCTTTTGGCACTGAATGGCAGGCCTATACTTGCATATGAATAGTCATCCAACCTGATGCAGATTCTTGCTCCCAGATTTGACATCATGACTCAGAACAAGGACAAAGTAATATCAAAGCATTTCAATCTCCCAGGACATTCTTTAGCAGACCTCAAAATAACTGTTTTGGAAAAGCTGGACTTTAACAACATCATTGAGTGAGAAATTGTTGAACATCAAAAGGTTTTAGGCAATCTCAGGTCTCAGCAAACACAATGGGTTTTAACACATTACAATTGTTAATTGATAAGGGACTTGTGATCTCTCACATGCAACCTGCATTTGCACAACCAGTTTACCTTTCCATCTCCTTCCCTCCACCTCATCCCAATTTAAATCCTACATTAATCTAGCCACTCTATCCATCTGCTGAAGTCAGCTGAGACTCATGGAAGATTATGCCTTTTAATAAAATCTGTTGGTTGCAAAAGGTGCTACTTGGTTTTTTTTTATTCCAATACTGCATGTTTCTGTTTTAAAAGCCAAGGATAGTATTTCCTAGGAAACATCAAGTTTTCCATTTCTTGAGATGTCAAGAGTAGTTCCAACTATTATGGAACTATTATGATACAATAATAGTTTTTAGAACCTAGATAACTAACAAAACTTTGAAACCTTGTACCATATTATAACTAGACAAAGAATCCTACTTTTCTACCTAGATTTTGTAAATAATTAAGTTTTTATCTACCTTTTATATATTTATACTGTACGTGTCTACTTTAATATTGTCAACTTAATATTAAATACTAAATTTAATATTAAAGACTGTAAATTAAATATTAAATGTATTTTCCTGCTTCAATGTATATGTTAACAATGTTTTTTCTGTTTCTTACTGTTAGGTTTTGAATGTGTTTTTTAAAAAGACCAGT
This sequence comes from Pantherophis guttatus, assembly GCF_059756535.1. NCBI lineage: Eukaryota > Metazoa > Chordata > Lepidosauria > Squamata > Colubridae > Pantherophis > Pantherophis guttatus. The sequence continues at coordinate 114,189,252 of NC_142066.1, forward strand.
CTGAGCATTTACTCTGTAAAATAGCCTGTAGTCAATTTTATTTTAGTCTATTTTATTGTTATTTTTAAGTAATAGAAATAGATTGAAATTGTAAAGCAAGAACACTGATTTTAAAAACAAAGATGCCTGGCCTGATTTTGCCACCCCAGCAGCCAAGTCATCATTTTTTACCCTGCCTGCCAATTCTTACTTTTTCTGCTGGCAGTTGCCTTGATCTCTCCTTTGTGGTTCTACTGTCTTCAATCATTCATTTATATCTCATTCTTCCTTCTCTGTCACTTTTTATGCTTCATGATTTAAGCGAGGTAGATTGTGGGCCTGATCCATGGGCATTGTTCCATGTGAAAGAGAAATTTGTTGCCACAAGGGGAAGGAAAGTTAACCAAGCAAGGAAGTGAAGGAGAACTCATTGGTGGAGAGAGTAAATGATGTTACCTGTTTAAAAACTGCATTGGAATTCCTGCCTATAAAGATCTACCAGATTTAAGTGGCATTCAAAGCAAGTTTGCAGAAAGGAAATAAATACTTAATAAATTCTCAGCATACAAACATACTGAAGTAGGAAGCTTTTCAGATGAAAATAAAATGCAAGCAAAACATGTGACCAAAATCACAAAACAGTGCAATCCGTCTAACTATGTCTTCAGGCTAGCTCAAGGGTTCTTTTTTCTTAAGCCTTTAAATCTTTATTAAGTGAATCTTATTCAGACACTGACAAATATTCATATGCCCTACCTACATTTCAGTCAACATCCCCACAGTCTTGCTCCTATCTTCTGTTCTTGTGATTCCTGCAGACTAGAATTAATTACAAAGGTGGTTTTTAAAAATCAGGGCCTGAAACAGAACTTGAATAAGCTGTCCTCGCTATACCAAAGCAGAAAAGCAAAGCCAATGAGAAAATTCTTGAGAGCTGATCTTTTCCTTTGAACTAGAGATGCCAAATTGAAAGGCGTGGGTGTGATGCTCCTGTTCCATTTTAAAACAGCCATAAGTGTTCTAAAGATAAGATCAGCTGATACTGCATATTCTATAATGAACATCCAAAGGACATTAGAAGCTACATGGGTACCTTTCCTATGACTCCAGCAAACTGACCTCAAGCTGCCTATTCTCCCTTGACCCTGCATGCTCATAAGGCTGGTTAGGCAGGACCCTGCATTGCATTCCATAATGAATAAGAGATATCTTAACAGCATCAAGCCACGTTGCTGATTTGGAAGGTAAACCAGGTTGGGCCTAATTAGTACTTGGACAGGAGTTGATGAGTAAATACCATGATGTCTTATTAGAGAGCAAGCAATTTGCATTGTTTCGAAAAAAAATAAAAATAAAACAAAAACAAAAACCTTTCCCCCCCCCCAAGTTTTTTATTTTATTTTATCCATACCATACATATTTTGTGGACAGTGTATTGACTGGGTCAATGTCCTTTTTAAACAATGTTAACAATAATAATACAAATAAGTATACATAGCCCTAATCTTCCAACTTCACCAATACCATTCTCTCTTTATAATTCTTTATCGTTTTTTCCCATTAATGCATTTAAACCTAAATAACATTTCTCTGCACCATTTATTTGTTTCCCCTACTAAATCACTAATATTTAATATTTTAAAATTACTCATTATTCCACCATAATTTTAATATCCCAAATGTCTAGGACTACTAATAAAGCCAAATATTAACAAAATTTAATCAATCCCAGGATTATATCTTAAAATCCCCACAATTTCTAATCCTTAAAAGTTTGGATTCACAATCTATTTTAACACACTGTTAATCTTATAAACTTCCATCTTTTAACCTTAGTTTATTTTTAATTATAATAAATTCTATTGTCTATTAGTATATATACTACTATTTTCCCTATTTGTATTTTCTACTTTTCCATTTTATTAATATATTTTTTCACTATCCCTCATCTCTTAATCTTTTTGGAGTTCTGTCATTTATTGATTTTTTAGTCACCCTTTTATTCCTCTCTCTTGGAATCGTATAACTTTTTTTCATATTTTTATACCCTCTGAGTGTTCCCTTTGGATAGCCCTTTATCTCTTTCTGCTGTATCATTTGAGCACCCATCCATATATCTTTTTTTTTTTTTTTGAACAGGTTTTCTTTTTTTCTCTAAACCAATGGTTCCCAACGTGGAGTCCATGCCTCACGGGGGGGGGGGGATTTGATTTTTAATGGGGACAATTTGGAACCTTATTTAAACCAAGTTAATGGCCTTTTAGGTTTCCTCCATGTGACTCAGAGTTCACTTTTTGAATAGTAAGAATTATATGTCACGGGGGGAGGGGGAGCGGCATCAGGATTTTAGAGATGCTTAGGTGGGGCATGGCCAAAAAAAGGTTGGGAACCACTGCTCTAAACCTTTCTCTTTTTTGAAGAGAGTTCCCTTTTTTTCCTCTGTTCTATTATAAACTTTTAAGGAATTATCTATTTGATTCCTTCTTATCAATCCTTTCTCTTCATTATTTTTTTCTTTCTCCATCTCAGTCTGATTTTTCTCTCCCACTGCCTCTTCTAATTTCTCATCTATTTTCTGAATATCATAATCATCTTTTTTTCCCCAGTTGTTGAGAAGCTTCTATACTCATTTCTTTATCTTTAGGCAATCCCCTTGTCTCTTTATTGTTCTTTATAGTTTCATGCATACTTTTGAGCATCAAAATTATTTCTTCATATCCCTCTATTATCTCCTGATAGTTCATTTTGTAACAATTTGACAAAAATTACTCAATATCCCTCTATAGTTCCAATGTCTTAGTGTTTAAAAATTCCAACAAAGCAACAAATTATTAATAAGATTTAGTCAATCCCATAATTATACCTCCAATCCCCTAAATTTATAATCTTTAAAGTTCTTTAATATTTTACAGCCTTTTGATTTTCCAATTATTTATCTTCCCAATTGTCCAGATTTTAAAGTCTTATTTAACTTTTCTTCTTTTCTCTTTTCTTCTATCACCTTTCTTCTTTTGCCTCGTAGAATGTTCTATTAAATAGTATTAATAATCCAAGTCTAAGTCAATCCACTAGGTTTCCTCCAATATTTCAAATCTGCAATCCAATAACCAATTTCAATAGAGTTTAATTATTTGTAATTTAAATTTGCAATTTAGTTCATCTTAAAAATCTTCAAAAAAGAAAAGAAGCTCATTGAGAATTTTAAAATATCCAAATCGTCTTCTAAAATAGAATCAAGTTCAAGTCGCCTTCCAAGTGCTGATTACTTTTTTCTGTTATGTGTATTAGACATAATACACTTTCAATGAAAATTCTCCTGCTGTAATGCTCCTCTTCCTACAGATGGCTCTCCTCCTCCCAATTCCAACATTAAGCAGTATGTCAAAAACAGCTGATTCTCTGATAAATACCAGGGGGTTTAAGATACAAATAAGAAAGACAGTTTCTCCCAAAACCTTTCAAATTGTTTAAGCTTTTTTTCCAGCTTTCTATATTTTAAAGCTTCCTTTGGACATTTCTTTCACCTCTTAATTTTCAGTCTTTAATCTTCTCTGTGTGTCTAATCGCCATTTCCTTAATGCTTGGAGTATTTTTTGAAATTCTTATACTTAAGTTAAGTCTTTAAGGTAAGCTGGGTATCTCACCCAGCTTCAATGCTCTGTCCACGGACCGCTCCAGCACAAATCTTGGAGTCCCTACTAGCTTGTGACCTAGTCAAAAATGGCCATAGACCCTGCTGCCGCTCAGGAAAGCTTGCTTTGGACCTAACGATGAAACTCCTAGTTCCTCATGGGCCATGAAGTGCCTCTCCTTTCTTCACCGCCCCTACAAGGTGGCTTAGACCCCGTAGGGTTTCCCAACAGCAGTTGTCAGCTGGATTTTGCAGGGCTCAGGGGAGCCTGCTATTTTCCAGCTGTTCTCACCGTAACATCAACCGGAAGCCCATAAACCCCTGTTGGGTTGTATCATGAGTTGTATCACATGCTGTAGGCACAAGGTTGTATCACAATATATATCTTATACGTTAACACCAGTACTTTAACTTGCACTTGGAAGCCTATTGGTAACCAAGATAGGGCGTTGGCACATGGATTGCTGGATTTTGAAGCAATTGAAGCTTTCAAGTAATTTTTAAAGGCAGTTCTATGTAAGACATATTACAATAGTCACTGTCATTGTAGCAAGGACCTCTTTCCCGATAATGAGGGAACCATCTTAAATTGCATAATGCCCTCTCAGGCTGCAGTAACCACATGCCATTCTAGCAGGAAACCTGAATCTAGGACGAACCATAAGTCACAGAGCTACCTCTTCAAGGGTAGTGTCCACCTGTTAACAGGCAGCACTAGACTAGATGGAGACGCACAACAAACAAACAGCAAATATTTTACTAGGGCTCAATTTAAATCTGTTCTTTCCTATCCCATTTAGATAAATTTTTACCAAGATGCATGTGTGTGTGAGAGAGGCATCTAAAAGTAGCAAGTTTGGAAAACATTGGTATATACTGCTGCCTTTTTATTTATTTCACTTTTTAAAAAATGATTTTTAACGGGTTATTTATTTCACAATGCTTTGGGAGATTTAGCCAGCTTTATCAGTGGAAAACCTAGGGTGTTAAAGTTTCTCTTGATGGTAAAGTATAGGATAAGAATTTCCTAACCCAGAACAATTTAAGTATCCTATTCCGAAGCACGTGTAACATCACATATGATCTATAACACCTGTTTTCTTTTATTTGAATGACTGAAATCATCCAAGATTGCCAGTAAAATAGCACCATTTCTACCAAAATCTGGCAAGACATAAATGAAAAAACTATTAACTTTAACATACATTTCCTGCAAGCCACGCCTCTTAAAATGGAGGAAATGTCTCCTAAATCCTGGTCCACTTTTCTTCTGAGATCGATACATCACTGCTCTCTTCCTGTGGTGACTTCTCTGCCATTCAGCTGTTATAATCATAGAAAGTCTTCCAGGGGGAAAATAAGTTTGCAAACTTAACATGGAATTTTGCTGATCTGGGGATTGAATTTTACTGCTTGCTTATGCTTGTTCTTGTTTACTTCAATTATATATTTGCCATCCCAAGTCATTGGGATATGGCAAGTTGTAAATTAATGAGTGGCTTGTGGCTGAGATTTTTAATTACGTTTTTTTTATACAGTGACCACGGAGATAAACTAAGACTCTCCTTGAATTCAAAGGTTGCTCATTTAGGTCCTTTGAGCAGATGGACTCTTCATTACATGGTAATTTATCACATCATTTGCAATGCTGTCATGTACTTGATTTGTAGGAAAAGACTGACCTTAGAGTCATTAATTTCAATAGTGATACCCTCAGATACCATGAAAATAGTCCAAATTGGTACAACACACTAGCAATTTGGGATAATTACATTTCATATAAATGCTCCACAATCAAATGGAATCAAGGTGATGTGTCAATGGGTAGTGATAATACATGGCTGCTCCCTTGCCCTACATTGTAATGTAGCCGTTAAGGTGTAAGATTAAGACAAGTTTCAAGTCCATCTTTTGCCATGGAAGTTCAGTTAGTGACTTTGGGCTAGTACCTATTTTTCAGCGTAGTTCCCAGGATTATTCAGGGATGGAGAAGATTTTGCAGGAAGCAATATTTGTGTGTGTGTGTGTGTGTGTGTGTGTGTGTGTGTGTGTGTGTAAATGATGACAGACAGACAGAGAAACAGTCAGACAGATAGATGATATATATGATAGACATGATAGACAGACAGACAGACAGACAGATAGTAAAGGTAAAGGGGTCCCTGTACATTTTACTTTGCTGGCCATTGCCAATTATAGGGGGAAGGTGGTCATATCCATTTCAAGGCCATTGAGCCAGGATTGTCCAAAGATATTTCTGCTATCATGTGGCCTGCATGATGTCAAGAGGGCTGATACCTTCCCACCAAAATGAAATCCATTTATCTATTTACATTTGTATGCTTTGGAACTCTTAGATTGGGGCAAGGACAGGAGGTCACCTTGTCAACATATAATATAAGAAAGAGAGATAACCTGTTGATTATGTGTTGCTCAGATCCTTCAACAACAACAACAAAAAACCAGGATTGTGTTGCCTATAATTGTCAAATAGAAACTTTGTTGGATTCTATTAAAGAGCTAGCTCATCAACTGGTTCTAATAGTTCTCAATACCATGCTTCTATAAATGATATAAGCAGTGCAATATATAAGAATGAGCATAGGAGAAATAGCTGTAACAAATTATTTAAGAAAAGGGGAACACATATGAGTAATAAATAGAATAAATGATTTAGAACAGCGATCCCAAACCTTTCTGGCTTGATGGCCTGGAGTGGGGAGAAGAGGGGGTGGTTCTGTGTGAGTGGTAGGTGCGTGCAGTTGCACATACAGCTCCATTTGCAAAAATGGCGATTGCACGCACCCACCGCTTGCCCAAATGGAGGTGCATGCACTCACCCAGCACTCATATGGTCAAGTTCTGAACAGGCCAAGGCCCAGTAGTGGGCCACAGCCCAGGGGTTGAGGGCCCCGATCTACAGTTGATTGTATACCCTGTGTTATATCATAGTAGGTTTATTTGGCATTGATGCTCATTGGCAGTGACTAGAGTTTATAAACCATAGTATATGGTATAATATGGATGAATCCAGTCATAATTTAATCACTGCATAGGAATTAAGCAAATTAAAAGTTGGAATCATTTTTAAATCAGGTTATAATCCAATGTGACAAGTTATTCATCCTGGTAACTTTTAATGAAGTGAAAGATTGCACCTCCACCAATGAAAAGGCCCAGATTGGTTTCTTGGGGGGAGGAGGGGTTGGTTGGAAGTATGTTTACTGTAGTTACTGAAGATGGACTTCTGGAAGAGCTGTGGAGAAGTGGAGATGATTTTGCAAAAGTAGAGATGATAATCATGGCAAAGACCAAGGAATCAGATGAGTAAATAGGTTCCTTGGAATACTTCCAGATAAGGAGGGATAAAAGATCACTCAGTTGTGCTTCAGATGATTTCTCCCCATGAGGAGATTGTAGTACAGCAGTTTTATGTGAGTTTGAACACCAGAAGATGGCAGGATCACCCTTACTGGACAACAGCTCAGGTTTGAGACCTGAGAGTTGCGGGAAGGATGAGCTACTGTCCTCTCCCTAGCTTCTGCCAACCTAGTTTCTATGTTTAGTTTAGTTTATTTGTTTAGTTTATTTGATTTGTATACCGCCCTACTCCTGAAGGACTCAGGGCGGTGAACAGCCAACAATAAAATACATAAATACACAAAATTTAAAAACCCGATAAAATCAAATTAAACTTTTTGGCCCAGACAAATTAAAATACCCCAATAATTTAAAAACAGGTTAAAATTTACATATTTAAAAAGGAAAGAGATCAGGCCAAGCCCGCTTGATGGAATAAAAAAGTCTTCACAGCACGGCGGAAGGAGCGCAGATCCGGGATCCTCCGTATCTCCGGGGGGAGCTCATTCCAGATGGTAGGTGCCCCCACAGAGAAGGCTCTCCCCCTAGGGGCCGCCAGTCGACACTGGATAAACTATGGATAAACTATGTCTAAATATATTATTGAAGGAATGATAACTGTGGGACAAATTTTATCTGACAAGGCAAAGAAAACACCTTAGAAATTAACTACAGATGACAAGCTAAGAGAATGATTTGGAAAAGACTATCTTACTGGATATAGAAAACAAATAAAAACTCTACCACTAAAGTTTTAAAAATTAAAAGAGAAACATGATAAAAGAGGAACATGAAAGAATTACCTGAAAATGGTTTCTTATCGGATCTTCTTATTAGATCTACCAAACAGGCTTGCTAAAACCTTGAATAAAATCTGTGCAATGGGATAAAAAAAAGAATTAAAGAGGAATCCAACCTACAGTAATCTTTGGTTGAATTAAAGATTAAGACTTTTAGAAATAAAAGGAAGGAATATAACATTTGTTTATTTGATCAAGATTAGATAAATAGATAGCACTGGTGATGGTGGTAGTGATAGCAAGAGAGAGAGAGAGTGCAAACTTCCGGCAACTTTTATGGATTTTTTTGCTGAAACCAGGATTGAAAACATGATGTTAAGTGCAGTGGTTACCATATGCAGTATTGCAGGAGTTTGATCCTGATGGGCTCAAGGTTGACTCAGCCTTCCATCCTTTCTAAGGTAGGTAAATTGAGGACCCAGTTGTGGGGGCAATAAGCTGACTTTGTATAAAAAATATACAAAAGTATGAAGGCTATTGCTTAACGCATTGTAAGCTGCCCTGAGTCTCCGGAGAAGGGCGGCATATAAATCTAATTTAAAAAAAAAAATTATAAGACATGTATGCTACCCACCAGCCCTACGTTGTGGCTTTCCACAATTTCATCATGGAAACAGGACAATAACCCATTAATTTTAATTAATACCATTTTTCATGTATATTTTTAAAGGTCTGACCCAGAACAAATGTATCATACCTATTTTTTCTTAATGAAATGGAAATTGAATGAAATGGAAAAACATCTCTCCCCATAATTTCAAAAGAGCCCAAAATGCAGCTCTTCCAAGCAAAAAACAAACAAACAAAAACTGTGGGAAAAGAAAACAATGATAGAGCCACTACCCACGTGCACCTTTGTTGCAATCCCAAGACATCTGGAGCACCACTTGAACACCACTGACACTGAAAAACACCATCAGTCAATTGCAGCTTTATCTGGAACAACTAACATCCTGCAACAATATCTTTAATAGTATCAAACAGTATCTCTCTAGTCCAGGTTCTTTGGAAGCATTTGATAAATGGATAAAAATGATAAATCCAGTCTAACCATCTGTGTGACTGTGAGGCAAACCATAATGATAATAAAACAAATTGAGAAAACACCTATCTCCTACATGCAAAGATGGTTTCCTGTCTCTGCATCAGAGATAGTAACTGCCTTTTCAAGCATAAGTGATATTATCAAATTAATTACTGAAATCTCAGTAAAATATAAGGAAAGCAATTGACACATTATGGGGTGTGTGTGTGTGTGTGTGTGTGTGTGTGTGTGTGTGTGTGTGTAGGGTGAATATTAATTGGCCTTATGGGAAAATGCCACCATCTGATTTCTACTGCCAAAGAATGGATGAAGTATACCTCAAAGATGGCATGCAGATTATAAGACTGATGTACTCATGCAGATTGCTAAAATATCAAGGCAAAACAGCACAGAAGGCAAGGAATATGCATACGAAGCTTGCCAGTATTCCTCAATGGCTTTATTACAGACTGAATAGGTGTAATTTTAAGTGTGGATGCCAGTAGGAACTGTGAAGTTTTTTGATATTCTATGTAGCCATTGCAAAAACACTTCTGCTAAAAATATCTTTATATTGATCCTGTTTAGTGGTATGTATCTAACTATCTATCTACCTAGCTAGCTAGCTAGCTATCTACTTTGCCTGTCTAATTCCAGTGGACTCTGAACAGGAGATAAAACTAGCAAAAAGATAAGAATAATTAAAAACATTAAATCAGACAATTAAGCCCAGGCTAATGTAATAGACAGCAAAATCAACAAAACAAAACAGGAGCCAACTGAACAAATAATAAACATCAGCATTAGGCCTGGGACAAAAGCCAGCTTTTCAAAACTTTCAGGAATTCTAGGAATAAGAATGACATTTTTATTTCTTGGAATGGGGAGATGATTCTCCATAGGCTGAGGATAATCACATAGAAAGCACAATTCCTATGTGTCCGTTTTTAATGGAAGGGACTGGAGAACACCCACTTTGGTGGAGGGTACTGGGTAAATAGAAACATTGGGGTGAAGTGGCCCCTCAGACATCCAGTCCAGCAGTGAGTTGCTACTGGTTTACCCCGTATCAGGCGAATCGGTAGCAGTGGCGGGAGGGTCTGCCCACCCACCCAGACACTTCTGCGCATGCCCATAACAACATGTAACGATGGGTTTTGAAACCCGTCCCTGATCCAGTCCCTATGCCATAGAGGACTTTATAGGTAATAACTAGCACCTTGAACTGCATCCAGAAGCTGACTGGCAGCCAGTGCAGCTCATGTAATGGTGGTAACATATGGGGACATCAAGAGATGCCCATTACTGCTTGCATTGCTATATTTTGAATCAGCAGTAGCTTCCAGATGGTCTTTAAGGATAGCCCATGTAGAGTTCATTGCAATAATCTAATCACAGCACCAATCACTCAGTCTTTTAATCCCAAAAGATAAAGGGTGTCAACAAAAGAGATTTCTGTTTATTGCTTTTGTTTTCCTAGAGGTAAATTTTTTATTTGAAGATTAACATCTGGTCATTACAAAATGAAACTAGAGGGCTACATCTGCCCTGCTTCCAATTTATGGCATAGTATGATTAAATTAATGATAATTTGTCTATTATTTTGACCTTATTTAAATAATGGGGTTCGGTTCTGTGTGTTTTTCTCACAATCCTGTCAAGGTGCTTTCTTGTCAGCTTTGAGTTAGAAAAAAAAAAACATAGACTTTAACTGCAGTCCTCCCAAAGCCTGTCTTTACCAATAGTTGCATTCTCCTACTACACTGACCAGTCAGCACACTAGCCCCCAATTGCACTGCTGCATGTGAATGAGTGTGTGGGTTAGGAGGGGGGGAGATTGAAATCCACAGTTTATTTATCTTTTTAGACTTAATTTTTTATTATTTATTGCCATTTTCTTTCGAGAGAACTTCCAACAACTGTCATCTGGAACTCAACAAGATTACTTCAGTTCAATCTGGGACAGAAATGAAATAACATATAAAACAACTTTTTTCCCTCAAAAAAGTTGCCTGAGTGATTGGAAGAACTGGTTTGAAATTTAATTCATTTATGCGCAGGCAAAGAACCCCTTCTCTCTCCCAATTCCTATTCCACCTTAATGTATACATCACACACTTTGTAATTTTCCAGTATACAGCTACCATGTGAGTTATTCAGAGTATTTTAAGGGGCAAACACTTTTTAAGGGTTTTGTTGTTGTTGTTATCAAATCAACCAACTTGGACCATGTCCTACATATTATAAGGTTTGTCTGATGTAGTCTTAGAATACAATACCCTAATCCCTTCCAGTGGCTGGCTGAACAGAATCAGAATAGCCCAGGGATACTGTTTTATTGTTATACCCCTGCAAAAAGCTCTGTAGAGGTATTGCCAGGGATACTTTTTTATTTATTTATTAAATTTACATGCTGCCTACCTCACTATCAAATTACTCTGAGTGGCTTACATCATTATACAAGCAGTAACATAAAATATTAAAATATTAAAAAAACAAGAGCATTAAACGTTAACAAACACTGGACAAAATAGAAACCAATACATAAATCAGGTCCCTGCTCCCCCATGGTATTCCCAAATCATTAAGCAAGTCAACTTTTCAGTTACTTCTACTGTTGTATTCATGAAAAGGAGCATTTAAGTAAAGGCTGCAATGGGTCAAGATGCCCCCTGCCATTCAGTCATGGCTAGTTAGCCTTGTGGGTGATTTGCAGAGTGTTCTCAAAATTATCATTTTATTATAATTTAATATAAGAAATTTATACAGAGACTAAATCTCTGATTTAGAGATTAAATCAGAGATTTTATAAACAGAGATTATATTAACGTGTTCAACTAACTTTAATTGAATTGAATTGAATTTAGAAGTTGTTCAACCCCACCTACTTTTGGAAGTGAGCTACTTAGCAAATTATTCTTAATACACAATCAGTCTCACCTTTATTTTCCCAGAAATAAACTAATAGCAATGAAGATCCACTTAGGGAAAAACATTGAAAAGCACCCCTTCTTCCCTTCCTGTATTGGAAAGAATTGCCAAACATGGAATACAATAGATCTTGTCTTTTGATATCTTATCACTTATCATGTCTAAATGTTTTCTTAATGGCATCATTTGGTTGGCACAAATTAAGTGGGCATTTTCTATCCACTTCTGCATGATCACATTCAGAAAACTAAATGCTGTTATAGTTCTTCAACCACTTAGCTGTTAAAAGGACAAGAAACCTGTCAGTAAGGAAAAGGGTGGCAGCTGCGTTGTTGATAAGTGGAATCATACCTGCAGGTCCTCACTAGACCTCTATAGATTTAGCAGTCAGAGAAAGCTTTAATGGTTGCAAACGGGCTCTTGAGAAATCATACATCCATTATTAATATCAGTCAAAAACAAAGTGCAGCTGAGGACAGTTGAAAAACTATGGTAAGGAAGGCAAAGTATCTGTCTGGTTTGAAACCACACATAATATTATTTTTTATAAAGTATATTTACAGTGTCTAATCCTAAAGCTCATGAGTAGGCAGGGACGAAATTGAATATCAGCATATATTTAAAACAGTTGCTGGATCAGATAAACAATATCCATCTCTTCCCTAGGAAACCTGAGGCTATTTACCAGTTGTTATTATACAACAGGAATTCCCCAAAGGAGTTTAATAGTTTAGCCAGACTCTAATACTAATTATTCCAGGTTCACAACTTACTCATTCTATTGAATCCCTACAGAGAATTCTATTACTTTCCGTATATGAATGCCCGATTCTGGCTTCTCTCCCATGCAGTTGTTAATTTATATCCTTAACCCTTCTTGATGCACACTCTTGTTTGAATATGTCCTTTAACATATCTCTGGACAACTTTTGATTGCCTGAACATGTCCTTTAACATATCTCTGAACTGCTGAAGATGGATCCAGGGTGCAGTGTGTAAGACTAAGCTACAAACTGGGTGGAGCTATATCATCCCAGCAGGAGGGCCAAGATTTATCCAGGGCAGTCAGAGATGTCCAGAAGCTGTAATTAGCAGGGCTTAGAAACTGCTTGGGGACACAGTTTGCCTATACAGGTTTGACTGTAATTACAGAGGAGATTTCATATGATATGGGCTGGTCAAATAAATGGATATTAATGGCATATTTGAAGGGTTCATTTAAATAATCTGACTAAGAAAAACAAAGCAATTGTGCATTATTGTGTTGGTATGTGGGAATGACCTTGAAGGCAGGAAGAAGACCTGTTGCCAAGGCTTCAGATCTTCCTCCTTTTTCCCAAGGTCATTCCCACATACCATCACCATACCATCACAATTATGCTTTCTAAGTAGATGTAAGATTACTGTTTTAGTAAAATGTGAGATTTAGTAATCTGAGTTTGCTCAGCCTTAAAAGAATATTTTAAGATTATAACTCAAGTGAAATAAATATTTCAATAAACTCCATGCATGTGAATAGAAAATTCTTGATTTTTTTCTTTTATCTACCAGTTCATTAATTAGTCAAAAACACATTTTTGTTGATATCAGATGTGCAGCAAATCCAAGTGTATAAATAAATGGTTTTTTCCAATATTTTCACTTAAACAATTAAAAGGTTATTGGATTAAAAATAACAAGATTTAAGACCATCATTATTTTGCAAATCTGCTGTAAAAATGCATAGTTCATGCACATTTTGTTGTTAGTTGTGAATCAATATCTTCATTGCCATAGCTTGATACTGCATCTATGTAAGTAGTTTTGTAATTCTATCTTGCATTTAATCTGCTGGATTTTAAAATGTTAACAGCAGAACGTAATGAGCAGTAAATTGATATTTGTCTTAATATCTAATTAATGTAATTTTAAAAACCTGCAAAAATACAATTTAGTGTATTATCTTAAACATGAAAACAAACCTAGTTGGGTTGTAGTTACTATTTACATAATATGTGTAATGTCACCAGCAAAAAAATACACAATTTCAATGTGTTTTTGAATCATATAGTGCAAGCACAATTTCTTCTATTCTATAATCTCATTTTACATTTTTAAAACAAAACAAAACAAAAGTAGGTAAAATGTACATACAGCATCTTTGGGTGGTTAGGTATAAGTTTGAACCATGCTGATTATGAATTACAGATAATATAAAAAATAAATATATGTCCAAGTGTCAGGCCTCAGCCCAAAAATGACACAGTGAAGCCTAACTGAGACCAGTTCTTTATTTGATTACACCTAATAGACAGTCTCTTGATATACTAGATTAAAGCTATAACCTGCTAACTTAATAGATATGTCCTGGCAGGTTCTAGGCTGTGGCTTCCCTAAACCTTTTCCTCTGTCCTCAGTTCAGTTCAGGACTGTGAAGAAGATACCTGCCTCTCCCTCTCCAGGCGCAACTCTTAATTTTAATTCTGGGTTACAAAAAACTATTGCTGATTTTTTCTGCTTTCTCAGAAATCATGGGACCGTCAGGAAATCCTGTTCCAAACAGTAAAGCATGTAACAGTAACAGAGTTGGAAGGGATCTTGGAGGTCATCTAGTCCAACCCCCTACTCATGCAGGAGACCTATACTAGGGATTTGAGCCGTCGAACTGCCAACTGTTCTGATCCACAAGCTAAGTGTCTTAGCCACTGAGCCACCTAGCCAGGTCACCTAGCAATTGTATGGTTCAGTATTTAATTTTCATGTGATTTACATATAAGTCTTTAGGCAAGCAACTGTAAATGAATACGAGTAAACCTGTACCACTGTGGATTTGCTTTATAACATGATGCTGGATAGCTTGTTGGTGAGCTGTTTAATCAGAGCTGTTTAAGAAGGTAAGGTCATAGGAAGGTTTAGGAAGGAAGTGCCAGGATAGGATTTTGAGGTCATCTAAAGCTCATCTGAAGATACAAAGGTGAATCTGCTCTGCAGATAGAATGTCTGAACACTTGGCAGTCTGCCAAAGTATTTGCTATACAAACATAAAAATAGATTAGGAATTGTTTAGCTAGCAGGAATGAACATAATGGAGAACTTTCTATTTAAGGAATTGCTCAAACTGTGATTGTGTTTTCATATACTACCATTAACGTGTTAAATGGTAGTATATGCAAAGGTAATCATAGTTTCTGTTATCTATCCTTTTAGTTTTTGGTAATATCAATTATGATTTTTTCCATCTTATTATAAAATACCTTCCATCTCTAGCTAGTACAGCCCAAGAAATGTCAATATTTCATGACTCAGCAAGGAAGCTAGAGCTGCCCTTTTCCCCATTTTATCTGGATACTTTGGGGACTTTGGAGAAAACCTGGATAATTCCATTAGAACTCATAGCAATGCAAAATTAGTATATTTATTTTTGACACATATGTACAGTTATAAAAATAATGCCTGCATTTATTTTGTTGTATTCAATTCTATTTTTCTCTTAGAGAGTTTACTGGCTTGGTAATTGGGACTAAGCAGAAATAGGGCACCGAGAAAAAAAGGCACAATACATATTAACAGAAGCTAATCAAAGTATTTTGGCATCTGGGACAAAAAAAAAAAACCTTTCAGCTAAAGAGGCATAGTTATTGCATATCATCAAAATAAATGACAAATTTACTTTGCTTTTGTTTTCTCTACTGGCCATCTCTATAAGAGCTATATGGGCCTAAGCATTAAAAAGCCTGAAAAAAACCTGAAAAAGCACCAGGCAAGTCTTAAAGAGCAGATATGAAAGTGTAGTAAATGGTAGGTGCCTATCCTATATTGATAAATCATTCTTCTGACTGAGAGGAGATATAATATAGCAGATCATCTCTCAAATATGGTGTTGAATAACAAGGCAGTTAAACAAGTATATGTATATCCTGGCTGTATTATAATTCATTTATTATATTAACGCAAGAGTGGGGTACTTAAATGAAGAACACCATTTCCCACAGTTAAGAAACAGGTGAATATTTATATTGCTTTATGCAGAAGACATAGTAATCCTTTTGCAGATCTCAGATTACAAAGGCCTTGAAGATACTACTTTTGGATTGCAAATCAATTATGAGAAAACTAAAACCATGTGCTTTATAAAAAACAAAAAGCTGCCCTGGCACTTGCCACAAATCTTCCCTAACAAATATATTGCTTTTCATATTTTGGATCTGTGCTACAATACTGACAGGTAAAATGTTCAAATGTCAGTGAACTCTCTTCTTTCTTTTTGTCTCATTAGAGTTGTGAACTCTAGTCCAAACAGTTGCAACTATTTGAGGCCAAATTATTTGCCCATCTTTTATATGGGGATCTGTTATAATCCAGAGTCAATTGCACCAAACTAAACAAATGAAAATACACCCTTATAACATAAGACTGACTAAAAATTTTCAACCCCAAGATCTAATATTTCTTATCTTGTTCAATTAAGTCTAACCCAAGTAGAAAAAATAAATTGGAAAAATTCAGAATTTTGAGTTTTCATCACATTGCTGACACGGGCAAGAATTATGACAGCTTTTAGAAAAAGAAACCTTATGTAGAATAGAATTGTGGGAAGCAACCCCCCCTCCTAGAAAATGAAATATTTTGAGGAATATTAAAAAAGGCAAAATATTATATTTTCCTAAATGAGAAATGGAGAAGCATGATTTTTTAGAGGCAGAAAGCAGACTCAGTTTTTCTTAATAGCCCCCAGTAGATATTTTGTGCCCATTAAGGAAGATTGAGCCAGCCTATTCAGAAACCAGCCCCAGTCTCCCTGCCCCTAAGCAGAAACTGAGAAGGCTACCTTTTAGAAATGCAGATTTGATAATCCATTCAAGACAAGATATTTTGAAACAAAGGCAGAATGGTTGGATTAGAAGCAGCCCAGAGCAGTCCAAAGCCTCTTCATTGCACCACCCACAGAGCAGTCCAAACTTCAACCAAATTAGCTCAGACAAGCACCTAGGATTGCATTTCCTCTTTTGCCTATACAGACAGCTATGATCCCTACATGACCCCATAGGAATCTGATAACAGACAATAGAATATTGTTCTTCCACAGGAACAGAAAGCTCAAATACAAAACCAAAGAAGGTATAACCCCCTACCACTCTCAACTCCATTTTGTCAGCTGCACCAGAACCATGAATGCTGGTGGTTCTTCATCATTAAACCATCTTTCCAATCAGCCTCCATGTTTCCAGTGTCTTTCTCCCAGCTTGGAACTGAACCAGATGATATTTCTTCCAACAGCATATAACTAATGCTGCTTGGAATACTATTGACACATAATAAGATATCTTTCAAATCAGTTCACCAGTTAATAATGTCTGGAACCTTTACATTTTTCTGCTGTTATATTTTATCATTAGCTATATAGGAGGGCAGGTTTCAGAAGTTCACAACCCCCCCCACTGCCCCCTCCCAAGAATAGATTTGTCCCCATCTGCTAGGAACACTGAATTACTATAAGTTCTATAGAGATGGATTTCTGGAGAAGAATGGTGGACTGATGGCAGCATTGCAAAAAGCAGAGGCGACAATCACAGTGGAAGGAAGAGCCAGCAAGTAGATCAGCTCTTCAATAATCCCTTTCCAGACAAGGAAGAAATCACTCATAAATACTCCAGACAATGGGTCTCCAATATAATCTGGTTCTGCAACCCTACAAGATGGACACAGACTTCAGAAGATAATTAGAACTGTAGAAAAAACCATTGCTACTAACCTGCCTTCCATTGAGGACCTGTCTACTGCACGAGTCAAAAAGAGGGCTGTGAAAAGACCCCTTGCACCCTGGACATAAACTGTTTCAACTCCTACCCTCAAAACGATGCTGTAGAGCACTGCACACCAGAACAACTAGACACAAGAACAGTTTTTTCCCAAACGCCATCACTCTGCTAAACAAATAATTCCCTCAACACTGTCAAACTAGTTACTAAGTCTGCATTACTATTAATCTTCTCATTGTTCCTATCACCCATCTCCTTCCACTTATGACTGTATCCTTGTTGCTGGTATCCTTAAGATTTATATGGACTGTTTCCTAATATGATTTGATTGCTTATATGTTCCCTATGACTATTATGTTGAACCTTATGATTCTTGATGAATGTATCTTTTATTTTATTTACACCAAGAGTATATATACAAAAACAAATTCCTTGGGTGTTCAATCACACTTGGCCAATAAAGAATTCTATTATATTCTGTTCTATTCTATTTAGAGTTGAGCTGATCATTTTGCTCAAACTGTGGTCAGAACCTTTAAAAGAACAATAAATTTGCATAATTCTTTTTCTAATCACTTTTAGACATTGTTAATGACTTTTCAGCTATTAGGAATCTTTGGATGGACATGTTTTATAGCACTGGCTAAGTTTTCTTCGATCCTTAATGAAATAACTTTTGAATCCAAATTTAAGAACTTATTTTTCTTTATTGACCTGCAAATAACCAGACTCAGACTCAATTTATAATTAGAGAATGAAGCAACATATTTTAACATTGAATATTTTGAAGGATTTTTTAAAACAATGGAGACAGTTTGTGCAGCACATCTCATGCACTTTCTCCCTTCTTTGCACATTCCCTCACATCTTTCAAACATGAACCAATCTTTTGCATCCCTTCACATTCCTGCACATGCTTCCCAATCTATGCTGCATTTCTTATGCACCCTCTTGCATCACTGAGCATCCTTGCACACCCTCCTCTCCCCTCCCCTCCCCACACCATGCCATGCCCTGACCCTTCTCCCTCCCTTCCCTGGGACTTGAAACTTCCTGCTGGCTTGTCCACTGATTTTGGTTATGGGAAGTTGGCAGGAAGTTGCCTTATCTAATGACCACGGGATTTACTTCAACAAGAGCAACTGGTAGTGCAGGGATTGCTGTCACTAAGCAACATGGTAGCATTTTGTGAGTGCCCTGTTTAGTGATGAAAATTCTGGTGCCAACTGCCATTGTAAGTTGAGGGCTGCCTGTATGTTGTTAGCCTTAAGAGGTTTTGATTCATTCGAAGTTTCTTCAAATTACTGCAATTTTTTATTACACTATTTTTTGGCATTGCAACAATTACCATAAATTTTCAGAAAATGCATGGAGCAATTATACTGTTCTAATAAATACCTGTTTGCTCAGAACTCTCCTCACACCCACTCAATTATTCTTTTCCTTGAATAATTTATTCAGTTTCTCCACATTAAAGACTTAAGAAAAGACCAATATAATTATTTAAACTGAAATTGTCTGCCTCAAATGTTTCTATCCTTTCCCACATTTCCCACATTTAATTAGAAAGGCTTAGCTCTACTGTACATTTAATTTAGAACTAACACATAACACAACTGAAACAAGAATTCTCAGGAATAATCGGAGAGATAATTCTGGGAGTTGAAAGGTGCCCAGGTCCAGTAATTGTGTATTATACAAGAAAACAACAATATAAAGATAGCCAACTAAGATTTCTAACATGTTCTCCATAATTTTCAGACATGCATGGCCAAGACTCAAGTAGTTAAGAATTATGCAACTTGAGCTCCAATACATTTGGAGGGACCAATAATAGAGATTATGATGTAGAGTGATAAAACTATAAAATAAAAAGTATTGGGAAGAAGGAGTTTTGAAGCAGACCTATTGAAACAGCTTATGGGTAATGTAATGTAGTTGAAGAAGTATATCAATATTACAAGCATCAGTTCCACACATCTTTAGAGGAAAATCTTAAAATCAATTACACAGAACATGGAACAATACAATAGATTGGAAAGCTTATAAAATATCAGAACACTTCCATATTATAACCTTAAGCTCTTCGTATCCTGTCATCTCCTTGTGCTTTTTTCACTCTAAGTGGTTTAAGAAAATTCTATCTGCATTGAAATGTTCTGGAAGCAATTGGCCACATGTTCAGTCTGAACTACTGACTACCATAACTTCCATTAGACAATTTCATTGCTATATCACTATTTCACTTCTCAACTTTCTGTGGATAGGTTTTACTGACTATTTCGTTTGGTTTTCTGATCTTGGCTGTAGTTACTGCAAATACTGTGGCATTAAAATACCGTTTGTTTTTTTTTGTTTTTTGGACTATAAGATGCTCTTCTAGACTATAAGATGAACATTAGCTTTAAAGGAGGAAAACAAAAAAAAAATCTGCCTCTGCCTCCCAGCATCCATCCGGTATTCATCTGGCTAGTGTCCTTGCAGCAAACAGCAAGCAGCCTGGTCAACTTTAGCACATTATCGCAGCCCCAGTATCTGGCTCATTAGGGCTCCACTCCATTGTGCACACCACTGGTCAACTGAGTTGAGCTGCTGCCGCCAGGGAATGCTGGAGCCTTTGCTGCCAAGCAGCTGATTGGCAATTGGATTTGCCTACTGGAATACCACCAATCAGCTGTTCTAGGCGGTGGGGATGCTGTGGCCCATTTGCTGCCACCCGTTTGCTGCCGCCGCCGCCACGAATTTGCTGCCACTGTGGCCCGTTTCCCCCCGCCATGGCCCATTTGCCACCACTGCCTAGTTTCTGCGGCCCATTCACTGCCACCACCTGTTTGCTGTGGCCCATTCACTGCCACTGCCCGTTTGCCACCACCTCCTATACACTGCTCCCCATTTGCTGCCGCTGCCGCCCATTCACCACCACCATGGTCCGTTCACCACGGCCCATTTGCCACAGCACATTTGCCACAGCCCATTCACCACAGCCCATTCACCACTACTGCTGCCTGTTTGCCGCCACTGCCACCCGTTTGCTGCTGCTGCCACTCATTCACCACTGTGATCAGCAGCGAACAGGTGGCTGCGAACGGGCGGCGGCGGGGATACCCGCTGCCTAGAACAGCTGATCAGCACTGCACCAATCAGAAATGGTTGATGGCCTAGACTCAGGTTTTGGAGAAATACTGGGTTTTCATCATTTCAAATAAAGAATTCAGATTTAGGTCTTTTGCCAACTATTTTATTCTAATACTTGTGATTTAAAATTGATGCTGGCCTTGAACATGTGCCCCATTTATATTTTCCAAGAGAGAAAATGGACAAAACACTTCCTTAAAAAGAGAATTATATTTTGAAAAATCTCTTTTTAACATTTACTCATTGTCAGGAGACCAGGTTTTTAAATATTTAAAGAGGGTGACAGAGTTCATCTCAAAATCAGTGAAAAATCAAACCCCAGGACACTACTGTTCTACAGCCTGGCCAGAATTAACTTTCAGCCAATACCCATCTCAGAAGGGGGGGGGATAGTTTGAATTCATTTTTAACATTTTTGGACATTGCCCCTCCCTTTTTTCATGAGCTCTTCAGAGCTCTACCCATTTCTTCTTCTAACAAATCGTATCTCAAAATTAAGGCACATAATGTTGCTTGAAATTCAGCCTTCATTTTGCCAATAAAGCATGAAAATATAAATGCAGAACTGCTATGAAAATTACCTGACTTTATGCCAAGCTTCTTTTCTGCTTTAGTACAATTACAACTACATTTTCCAAGCACACCAAACAAGGGTGTGTCTCTCTGCTCCTCTGACAAGAAATGAATAAGCTTCTATAAAATCTGACAAAACAAGAAACACTAATTTGTTTTCACACCTCATTTAGCCTCTGGAAACTTAAGTTTGTGTTGTTTAGACAATTCTATGCAGAGCCATCTGCTGGTATTCAAAAGAAAAAACAGATCCAAATCAAACTTAATTGAAAGGAAGCACATAGTTTTCCTTCTTCTTTCCTTATGCTAGTTTCTCCAAAATTTTGACCCTGTCTAATTCAAATTGGAGTCCATTTTCTCCCTTTCTTCCCTCTTTTGTAATTAATTTTTCTCTTATATAAACATCCTGTTTGATAATGTCATGTTTGGGAGTGCTTAGGAGGAAGTTAAACATCAGGATCTGTAATATTTCATAACTAAACCCAGAAGGGAAGCCAAGGAAAGAGACTCTCCAGATGGTGGAAGATAAAATCAATATGTATTTAGACCACATGATATGGTGGTCTAACCCCAGCACAAAATAGTTGAGATCTCACATGTCTATCAAGTCTCTGCTCTACTTCCTTGAAGAATTATAATCAGCTAAAGCTTGAAGTATATCTACCATGTTAAGGTTATGCAGTCTGGTGCTTTCCAAGTGTTCCAAATAAAACTTCCATAAACTTTGTAAATGATGATGGTGGCAGAGGTTAATGGGAATTTAGGACTAAAACCTTGTTAGTTGTTTACTTGTGCCTGGCATAAAGAAATCATACCATTTACTCTCTCACTGGAGAATTACATTCAGTGAGTTCTGATCCTTCACTGTGTTCATTTTTACTCTGGTTTGTAGCTCCTGACTGTAATAATTTGTTAAATAAGCTACTATCTCAACTGTCTTTTTTTCCTAAGTAGCAGTAACATTAACAGCATAAAAGGCATGAAGAAAGAAAGTATAAAGATAAGTTGGAGAATCTGTAAATCTGTAAAATCCAACTTTCACAAGATGAATTAACTTTCAGTCACTATGTGCTGGCAAACATTCATGAGAAGCAATTTAGCTACACAGACTCCGTGAGTAAAGTGTCTACATAGCCTGGGATGATTGTTGGAGAGCTAAGAGCAATTACCCTGAAACATCTCACTTATTAAAATGTCTAATGAAGAACTTAAGTAAAAGGTCACACACTTCTTTATTAATATAGTCCAAGATTGTGATTAATGAGTGCTAAGAACAAAGCAAAACAGTATGAAAGACTGGTTTGTATTAAAAGCTGTATTTATATCATGACCTACTCCAAATCTATTTGTGTGCTTATTATTATTGCCCTGTCTTTCTGCTAAAATGCCTCAGGGTTTTGCACAATAAATCAAAACAAGACCTAAAAATAGGAAATCAATAAGAAACCTATTTAATAAAATAATAAAATTACAATAACATAACTAGACTGAGTTCACACAGCATAGTAAACTCAAATAATATATAGTAGTTAAAACCAAACTTATTGTGCTCTGTAAATTCTCAGTTTCTTTAACAAATCTGTGAATTTAGCACATAATCTTATTCAACACATACAATATAGTATAAAATAAAGTCAACCCAGTGATAGTGGGGATGACTGATATCTCCTTTTAATTTATTTTCTTTTGCTTTCTTCTAGTTTCTTATTCTGCCAGATTGTTTCTTGTTGTTTTTATTGTCATCTTTTTCATGCTTTAAATCATTTATAAACTGCCTAAAGCCACTGGGAATTGGATGGCATATAAATTTAATAAATTATAAGAATTAGAAAGACCAGTTAAAGTTGGATTAATTAGAAGAATATCCTATCTTTTAGTCATTGGGGTTCTCTAGGCATTTCTCCTTATTTATTGTTCTTAACTGTAACTGCATTTTTCTGTAATAATTCTGTGACTTAATTTCATATTTCTTCCATCATGTTAAAGCTGAAAAAGGAAAAGATTGAGGAAGAAAAATATTATGTCAAAAGTTTCATAAATTACAAAACAAAACAATTTTAAAGGCATAGTATTTTTCTCATGGTAGCTAAGCCAGTTGTCTGTTCCCTAGTCAACACTCATAAGACTATCAAATATCTTAGGATGAATGTTTGTACTATTTAATGGAGAATATTTTTCTATTTAATTTTATATTTGAAAGATTGCCAAAGTATAGTCCTCTATAATGTCTTCTGTGTAATGATGGTATAAATAACTTTTTGGAATTCACTCAATTAATGGGGAGAGAAATAAGATGGCAGATTTCTTTGATACAGAAAATTTTCTAACAGTTTCTTAAAAGTAGAGTTCCTTTTACAAATAATGACAGCAGCACTCCTTAAAAAATACAATAGATGAAGTTCCCTAATGATGTCTTCTTTGGGATTTTAGCACCCCAACTGGAAAGATAATTCTACAATCCAAAATAAGACATTCATATACATACATACACACCTGTCTTTGGTAATTGTATAATTAAATATAAGAATACTCAATTGAATTTTGTCAAAATTGTCAACTTTGAAATAATTTTTTCAGACAATCCTTTTTCATCAAAAAGATGCTGGAGGAATTTTAATTAATTTCAAGAACTATCCAGTCCAAGAGTACTTTAAGATAAATAACTTCAATAAGGGAGAGTTCAAATTTTAAAGTTGTATAGTGATACTTACTAACCTAACTAGAAACTGAAAAGCATATAAGTACTCTTAATTACAGGTTTCTCTTTATATTGCTTGTCCATGTAAATGGTAGTACTTACCAAATTCAAATCGCTCTATATAAATTAACAGATACATATTTTATGCAAATCTATGTCCTCTTTTGTCCTCTTTTTTTTTTGAGATAGACTTTTTTTCTTTTTAAAAAACCTGATTCTGTGCACTGAGTCCTACTAATAATTTTGTAGGCCATCTTTCCTTTTTACCTTGCCAAATTTTATTGCATTTTGGAATTATCTAACTAGATCATAGAAATTATTTTAATCTAAGTAAATATTGTTTCATCCACAGATGCATCTATGGTTATGAAAGAATTATGTTATACTTCGATGTGCAGAAACTTGAACTGCACCTTAATAGGCAGCACAAATTGTCTCTACTCAAGAAAGAAAAAGTATGCAATAGAAAGGAAGTTGATTAGCAAACACATCATAATCAGTGACTGTTTCAAATTAGTGAAGTGATTGTTTTAAAGAAACAGAATTCACATTCTTTTACCTAACGTTGGGTTATCTCTTAATTCTTGCCTTGATTTTTAAAGTTCCCATTCTTTATATTTGTAAAAATTACTACAGCAACAATGTGAATCAAGGCTCAAAGAAGATGCTAATACAGTAAGATAAATTGGACTATACTAAAATAAGGAGAACACACTAAAATAAAAAAAAAAACCCTTGGGAAGCTTAAAATAATAAATGTAAATTTTAGTTGGTAATTTTTGTATTCCTACAATTTCAAAACTGATAACAATATGCAGGAATCAAGAGCAGAACTCAGAAATATATCATGCATTGTTCTTATCAGGGTTCCAAGTAACACCCCCAACGAAATCAAACTCCGAGGCTTGAAGTTCCTCAAAGTTAACTTTTATTGGGGATATTGAAAGGATATTGGGGATATTGGCATATCTGGGAAAACCCAAATCTGAAAGCTTTCCGATTTTTCTCATCCACAAGAAAGTCCAAGACCTTGCCCACATCTCCCACATGTCCACACAGCTCTAATCAGTTCTTTCTCAATTTCTTCTTTGCACAGCTGCCGGGCACCATGGCCTTGAACTTCTCTTAGAGAAGTTTGTTATAGCTATCTCTACTTCACTCATGCAATCCTCCCTCCCAACTTTCCACGGTATGATTGTGGCAGGCCTGGATCCTCAAGGCACACAGGTAATATGGCTTGCAGGCATGACAGTTCTATTATATTGCTGTTTTTACACTCTTCAAGATTCTGATTCAGAACCAAAGGCATGGGAAAACTGATTAATTTACTATATTGCATCTTTTAACAGAGCATGGTAAGAATACTTGAAGGTATGGCTCAACAATACCAGGACAACCATAGCTCCTCCATTCTTGCTAGAAAATAGTGAGATAAATTGCTAATATTGTTACCCTGTTTCATATTACCCTTCTTGTATTAAAGCTATTTGGCAATCAAAGCTATTTGGCAATCAAAGCTCTCATAAGGATTCACCAACTGAACATTATCTAAAACTAATCTGGGGAAAAGATTTTTTTATCTTAGTTAATCTTTATTGACAAGTTCAAATCCTCATAGAAAAATATAGCCACACTTAACATAGTGCAGATTCTCAGTTCAGCTAGTGATATCAGTTCGATATGGAAGAGCCTTATAAAAGATCAAGCAATATATCTTAGACTTACTGAATGATTTTTTTTTTTTGCCACTATAACTTTGGCCTTTGGAACAGGTCTTTGATGTGTCAATAAGTATTTTTATATATATATAGTTTCTATAGCCAATTGCCCCTTGCTCACTCTTAGTTTCATTGCCCTACCAGTATCTTTTTCTTCCAGGATGAATGTGTGCTTGTGTGAACTGTGACATTGAATCAATATTTCATGTTTTAATGAATTGCCCACTGTATCAAAAATGGCGCACTGGACAAATATTACCGTTCCTTGTAATCTCCACAATTGTACTGTGACAGAAAAAATATTTTTGTTGATAAATCCACAGAAATCTAAATATAAGTGGCAAAATGATGCTCAAATATAGTTGCTCTAAAGAAGCCTGGAGTATAATTAAGTTATGTTAAAGGATCAGAAATTAATTATCTATGTTATACCAACTTTTTAACAATTTAATTCATGTGTTGCTGTTTGATGTTCTCTACAGCATTTTAGTCAACGATTGTAACTTGAAAATTCCTTTGTAATTATAAGCAATGTGATTGGTTACAGCCTGATCTGTGACTAGTACAATAAATATATAATATATTTATAGTAATATTTATTATGAATGCATTTAAAACTGGATAACAAATTTTCCAAATAAAGAAATCAAGCTTATTTAATTGAATTTCATTCACTTCCCTTATTCTTCTAACTAAAAACACAGGTTTTCTCCTCTTTCTAATCAAGTGATTTAAAAAAAGAGGTTCACATGAAAATGTACATTCATTTTATGCTTGCATGTTCTTTAAAAATTTGGTATGGTAATACTTTGTATGTTCTTCTCTAATTGGTATTCATTTTGAATAAGAAACAGCCCTGCAACATATGAAAAAGTGCATACTTTGTTCAACTATGTTTGGTCCAACTGACTATGGAGAAGTCTAGTGCTTTGTAAGAGAGAATGGTTGGATATTGTACAAAATTAAACATTGCTGAGAAATTCTACCACCTGAAAATGAAATCAGCACATGAATAAAACTAACATAGACAAGGGTTTTTCCCTATCAGAATACTTAAGCAAATATTCTCCAATCATTCAGTTATTTATTATTTTATATGGTGTATGGCCTTTGGTACATGAAAGCCAGGAGCCTACAATGTTATTACAGAGTAGTAATTTGGCTGTTTTAAGATTACTAGTTCATTTAGTTCACACTTGCACATTACCAGGGTTGCACCACAGGGGACAAACTAGCTCCGCACACAGAACAGCTAACAACATTCTTCAAGAGTGTCAGCATCATTGAGGGCTTTTCCATGATTGGTTTTCACTTCACATTTAGCCTGGTCTGGCACCAGTTGGTCTCTTCTTCCACCAGTAGTCCCACCAGAATGGTACTTGCAACTGCTGGATTGGCAGAAACTGAGGTGACTGATGGGAGCTCACTCCGTCACTAGGACTGCTGGAGTGCAGACAGCCAAACTTGTCCAGCTGACAAATCCAGGGTATTTAAGCCACTGAGCCACCATGCCTCATAATCATTCAGAAATGCTTTAATAATATTCTGCTAGATATTAACAAATATCAGTATCTCTATTTCATATTCAAATCTCAGTCTGATGAGTCTTCTGATGAGGATTGGAAAAAACATAAAATAAATTTTATGTTTAAATAGTGTTGTGGTTATTCTTCCTGAACATCAAAGTATTACAGTGATATATACGTTTACTTACTAACATAATCATTGTTGTTAGAAATTTGAATACCTATTTAGAAATTTGTTTCAAAAGAATCTGTATGTACACAAAATGTGCAGATATGGTTATATTTGAGGACTATAGTATAATTAGCAATTGTACAGATAAATAAGAGTTACTGGATTCTAAACTGCTTTTTAGTTTATCTGTTAATATTTATGCAAATTCAGATATATTTAAAAGATAAATCATTTGATATGTTTCATTTTAATGGACAAATTAATAGTATTTAAGTATTGCCAACTTCTGAAAAAAAGCAATGATAAAAACTATAAAACATAAATATTTGCTCAATCTGGTCTCCCATAACACTAATTTTTCTTTAAAAGCTCTGCAAAAAGAAATCTGTCCTCAGGGCCCACTGAAAAAATGTTCAAGAGGAACCACTTGAATTTCAATAGTGTTCTATAATGTTGGATCATATACAACTTATAGATTGCTTTGTTTACTTAACTACTACTGTTTTTCCTGCATTTCCCCCAAAATAAGGCCCTATCTTATATTTTTTTGAACCCTGAAATAAGCGCTTGGCCTTATTTTCAGGGCGATCTTATTATTTTAGGGTGCGTGGAGCAAGATGGGGCTCCTCTTACTGTCTTACCTGATTTCCAGCTCTGCGTTTAAATATTTTCGGGGAGGGCTTATTTTCATGGGGAGGTTTATTTTAGTGCATGCGCTCAAAAGCCCAATTGGGCTTATTATCAGGGGATGTCTTATTTTCAGAGAAATGGTATTGTGCAATGAAGTTTTACAGTAATCCAACAGCTTCAGTTATTTCATTAATAGTATATAACTGTCCATGATGCTGAAGTTCTTGGGAAATTTAACTAGCATTAACAATGCAAATAAGCCTAGAAGCACTATTCTGCCAAAATGTATATCAGTCAACTGTTTCTAAATGTGAAAAAGAAAATTAGCACATCAAGAAATGAAAAAAAAATTAGTGTCAACTTTTCTATAAACCTCTTTCTAGCTGTAGCAGTTGCTCTTCCTTTTTTTTTTTTTTTGAAGAGGTGTGATAGATGATGGAAGGTACTACACATGGCATCTACTATGTTAGCTGTTTACAAGGGAAGGCAGCATCATGGCTAGTTTTGATTGAATTCATCACCTTGCATACCTGAAATTAGTCATTCTCTAAAATGTAGCTAGATTAACTCTTTTTTCAAATAAATGCAAAAAAGAAATAAAGAAGAAAAAGCATTTCTAATATGAATGTTAAGGGACTTTTCCCTCCCCCCCTTTTACAAAGGTACTTAACATTCTATTAACAGAATCTCTTATTATACTGAGAAAATCATACAAAAATGAATCAGATAACATATTAATGCTAGTAGCAATGGATATATTCAAGTTTTTCTTCCTCTTTTTTATATCTTTATTGTATTTTATAAAGATAATAGAATATAATAATATATATAAAATAAAATAAAATAAAATGTTATTTAGGTTCAGTGGTATTTCTGCAGTGTTGACTAGTGATTATATGTTAAATCTTTAAAGATAAAAGAAAAATGGTTTATGTCAATATTAACTATGATTTCTAAAATGTTGATTAGTATGATTACTTGCATTTTATATCTATAGCTGAGGATAGCATTGACAACTTATTGCAAAATACTTATTTTTTTTAATACATAAGATTTCTATAGTAGGCTTAATAATACTAGGGCTCTAGAGAAGAGAAAAAGAGAGAAATTTTTAAAAATATTTGGTTTCTAACTTCCCACATCTTCATGCATACATGGTATTTATTAGTATACTGATGTTACTCAACTTTATAACTCCATCTTGGTGATCTCAGTGATGCTATTACTGCCCACACACAGTGCCTGGAGGCTGTGGAAGCCTGAATGGGGGACAACAGGCTTTGGCTGAATCCTATCAAGACCGAGTGGCTTTGGATACTTAGACTTTAACATCCTTTGTTCTGGACGTGGTGGCTACACCCCAGACAGACTGGTTTGCATTTTGGGTTTTCCTGGACTTGTGACTTATGCTCAAAGAGCAGGTGCTAGTCAGTTAAGACAGCTTTTATATAAGTTCAAGTTGTGCACCAATTGCAGCTTTTGCAGTCACTCATTCAAGCCCTAGTCATCTCACATTTGGACTAGTGAAATGCACTCTAGATGGAGCTACTCTTGAACAGCATTTGGAAACTTTAACTAGTGCATAATGCAATGTCTCTGGCAGTTCTGAGAGTCACTAGAGTGAACTATGTTACACCATTGCTCTGTGAGCTGCACTGGTTGCCAGTCTGCTTCTGGGTGCAATTCAACATGTTGATTATTACCTTTAAAATCTTGCATGACATGGGTCCAGGTTACTTGAAAAAGTGTCTCATCCCACTGAGACTGGCCCACCCTACCTGCACCAGCAGAGAAGGCATGCTGTGGGCTCCATCAGTCAAAGAATTCTAGCTAGATCCAGAAGGCCCTTGTCTGCCGTTGTCCCTTGAAGC
This sequence comes from Pantherophis guttatus, assembly GCF_059756535.1. Lineage (NCBI taxonomy): Eukaryota > Metazoa > Chordata > Lepidosauria > Squamata > Colubridae > Pantherophis > Pantherophis guttatus. Next base: position 114,219,038 of record NC_142066.1, read on the forward strand.
ATCAGTTCCCATCAGAAATGCCTGAAGACCTGGCTCTGCCATATGGCTTGGTGCACCAAAGGGAGAACTTCACACTGGAGGTGGTTAATGAATTAAAAGGCAATCCCATGCCACCCACCCACCCACCCCCTGCCACACATCCTGTTTCATCCCTCTCCATTTCTTAACCATAATTGTATTTCAGTTATGATTTACATTTTATTTGTTTTAGAAATATTTATCTGCTAGGATTTAAATGTTTCAATGCTTAGAGTCCATGCCCAGAGTCATTTTGATATAAGATGGGTGGCAAATAAATAAATATGCAAACATTTAGATCACTCAGAAATGATACTGTACGTGCTAATATTTGCCTTGCTGAGTAATATATTGTACATATGGGAACAAATTGTTCCTCTTGTTAAAAATATCCACTTTCATCACTGATAATTATAGACAATGATGAACAAAAAGCCCCTTACTACTATAGGAAGAAGTAAATATATACATTTCAAGGTTCTAGATCACTTTGAGGAATGATTTCAATTATTCATTTTGTTAGGGTTGCCAGGTGTCCACTATTTGAGTGGACAGTCCACTTTTTTCACATTATGTTCACTATTTTTTTTTCACAAAATAGTGGACATTTTTTTTTTCAAAAGCTTTATGATGAAATGGTACGTAATCTAAAGCTGTACAGTCTAAGAGAATAAGGATAGGAGAATCACGTTTTGTCTTTTTTTTCATAAGTTAGAATGAGACAAAGATCGAATGCTCATTGCAATAATCACATTTTACACAACAGCGCAAAAAATGCATTAAAGCAGTTATCTTTTGATATCGAAAATGTAGTGCTGAAGGTTTTTGCCGAATTTTCGAATTCTGCGAAGAAACAAGAAGAGTTGAAATCTTTTTTTGAGTTTTGCGAGTCAGAATTCCATGAAGTTTTGCGCCATCTTCCAACACGTTGGTTAAGTTTGTTTAAAGTGGTCAAAAGACTTCTTTTAAACTGGATACCTCTAAAATCGTATTTTATTTCTCTTGGATCTGATGAATGCCATAAGGTTATCTGGAACCTTATTTCGGATCAGGAAAATGAACTCGCAAAGGATGATGAACCAACAATTTCAGAATTGTATTTATATTTCACGCACTTCTTCATGTCAATAATGCAAGACACCCTACTGAAGCTGGAAAGCAAGAAAATTCTTGCATGTGATCTTCACATTATCATGTGTAAGCTGCGTGATTCTTTGCAAAAAAAATACGATGAGCAGTTTTTTGGAATGAAAGTTTTATTTGCCTTACGTAAAAAACATTTGCCTGAGAATGCCGTGGAAAAGTTCAAGAAAGAAGCCATCAACGTGTATCAAAGAGCCATTGCGTACCTAGAAAAGTGGTATAATTTCACCGATTCAGTATATGAGATGCTAAGTTGTTTCAATCTAATTGAGTGCAATAATACTCCAACTTTAGAAGAAATGGCGAACATCTGGTTATTATCACCATGGCGAGAAGAACTTCCACCCAACACTCTCTTCGATGAAATTTCTGCCTTAGAAGTTTATGTTCATCTGCAGGGTGATTCATCCCTTGATAAGTGGACGTACTTTTTCAAGAAAGAGCCAGCTCCGAGTTTACTGCAACTGTTCCAGTATTGTGCATCAATTCCAGTATCAAATGCAAACGTTGAACGAATTTTCAGCATCATGGGAAATTTGTGGACTGACGAACATAATCGACTGCTTGTATCAATTTGAAGTGAACTTTGTATATTTTTTAATATTTCTCAACGTTGTACTGAAATTAAAGAATTATTCCTTAAACACAAAGAATTGATCAAAGTTGCGCAGTCAAATAAAAAATACACACGACAGCAAAGTAAAATGTAATTTAATATTTTACATATTATTATAATATATTTGATGTTTTGAATTTTAAGTAAAGTTTTGAAGTGATTATTTTAATACGTGTTAAAATGTTTGTAAGAAAATACATAATTTAATTGTAAATTTTTTTTTATTTTTTTACTACTTAACCCCCCCCCCCGCTTGTCCGCTATTTTTTAGAAGCAGACCTGGCAACCCTAATTTTGACAATGGCCTTTCATCTAATATAAATATGAATTACCAGAATTTATCCTTTCCAAATCAGTTTTTTTCCATAGATGGATGGATGCATGATGCATGGATGAGAGGCAGAGAGAAAGAGAGAAAACTGAAGATTACTTTAAATTTTTCATCCAGCTGGACATAATGTTTTAAACCAAATAAATCATTTGATCTTCAGCAAATGATCTCAGGTTTATCTTTATTTTGCACTCTGCCTTTGCAGAGTAATAGCCAAAACTTTTCTATTATTATTTTTTAGAGAATTCAGTGCTCAAATCTATTTCCAGATTAAAAACATAATTTCAGTTGTATTGAATTTTGTGACTCCTCTTGAAAGTATTTCCTTAACTTTCTGAAATTCATGTATTTTCCTCAAACCAAATATTATGGCTAGCCTAATTTAAACCACTTGAAAATTGTTTGGGAAGTTAGAGTTCTGCATATTCACTTACCTACAACTGAACTATAAAATGTTTTGTCTTTAATATAAAAAAACACATGTTGGCATTTAAATGAAAATCATAAAATTATTTTAATAAGTGGTGAAAGAATACAAGATTTCAAAATCTTTTAACAGTTGCAAGTATTCTTGCTTTCCCTTTCAATGAAAAAACTATTCAGAGACAAAATGTTGAAAAATATGTTTAAGCTACTTCTAAATATGAATATATTAACTTTTAATGATTAGAAATGAAGTGAAATGGATACATGTTCATTTTCAAAATTCCAGATGAAAAACATCTGGATAAGTTAATGCCATTTTATGAATCTACAATTTTTTGTTATGGTTTTGTAAAAGAAATATATTATTATCAATGACCATACTGAAGGAGTGTGGTTTTTGGTTCTGAAGAATGGGTTAGAACCGTTAGATCAATCTTTTAACAGTTTCTAGTTTAATCCCTAAATCCCTAAAATATTACAAACTCTGATTTTCACAGATATTGTACATTAACACTTTGAATTTTTTATTTTGTTAATAAAATCAAATTATTTGATTACAAGAATATATAATTGAGTCTATCATTATTTTTTACTCTTGAACACTATATTATGGAGTCAAATGAAGAATGCAATAGAGCTGACTTTTCAGCATGGGTTCAAAATGACTTCTGATAAATACCAGACTTGGACCTTTCATTAATGTCAATAAGTAGTGGTTTATAAAATTTATATCAATTTATACTACATTGGTTTGTATTAGGTAAATGCATTAGGCTCTTTAGCTGAGCCACGACTCCCAGCAGCCTCAGTCAATAATGTTATTATTTAAGAATGCCGAGACTTATAGTTTTGCAACATCTCAATTATATATTCTTTGCCTCTGTTTTATATATATTTTAATTTCCATAATTTTCATCTTCCTGTAAGGATTTCAATAGAATTTCAGATAGAATGGCTAACTTAATGGAATGCAATAATGGCTGTTCTGAATTCCTAATCACAGAGAAATTGAAGCAAATATCTAATGATACTAAAGTTAAATCAGATGTACAATCCTTGCCAAGATTCTGTTTTTAGCAACTTTACTGAAATAACTGATCTCTCAAGGCTAAATTCATGATTGTTATTTAGACAACACACAAACACACACACACATATATACGCACACCCACACTCATTAAAACTCCCTTTCTCCAAAAGTCTATAGTAGCCCATTTTAAAACCATACTAACCCTGTTGAGATTTAATGCATAAACTCTATGAAATGACTTAAAATGATTTTAGTATGAAAGTTTGTTACAATTTTTACAATTATATTTTTGTTATGTTATATATATGATTGTCCACTTGTCCAATAAATGCATTATTCAAAGATATAGTTTTAAAAAGGAAAAATAAGAAATGACAGTTTGTGCTTCAGTTATTAGAGATAAGTAATATTGTCAACAAAGATTTTTTGGACATAAATACTGTATCTATTTAAGTGCTTTGCAATGGATAACTATCAAAACCAGTTCCCAATGCCATCCCAAAGAATAAATGGAAGGTCATGTGATGATCCCTTCCATAAAATATACTTAGCATGGCATTATTGGTTGCTAAAATGTTTGCATAACATACAGTCGATAACAATTCTTTCAACTTTCAAAATAAGGCATATTATGCTACTTACTGTGCAAATGCATTTTTAGAGAGATGCCTTGAAAATGAAAGAAGATTAGGCTGCTGGGAGAATAAAACAGCAAGCAATATGACCAACCAACCAAAGTTGCTTTAGCTCTTTTCTTTTCCATAAAATAACTTGGCAAAATTAAAATTCTGAACAAAGATATTCATAGAATTTATCTTGGAAATATAAAAATGAAATGGAGTGCATTTTGCTTAGTCCAGGCATACACACTATATTGTAAGTGAAGATTTCCACAAATTTATCACTTTTTATGGAAAGAGATAAATAAAACTTCTGCTTTTACTATCCATTTATTTCACTAGATTGGCACTCTAGCCCAGCAAACAAAAGCAATGATTGAAATAGGGGTTTCAAAATGCATGAAAGTTGTTCATAAATTTCAGAACAGATTATTCATTCTATTAATAATATTAAATTATTATTAAAAATTTTAATTATTAAAACTTAACTGGTAGACTAACTACAGGGGACTTCTCCTATATTCCTGTTCCTGATATATGACCAAAAGTAGAACAGATTGAGAGAGACACATATAAGCTACATAGTTATGAGTTGCTGGGTTATTTTGTTCTGTTAGTTGGCTACACTTATAGCACTTATTATTTTTCATGTGGGTCATAGAAGATATTCCAAGACAAAACTGAAATTTAGTGTGAGACTTAGTATTAGGCACAGCAAGACATTGTTTCTCCAGAAATTCACCCTGTATAACAATTATGGCAAAGCTTTATTAATAACATGACTACCATAGAGCACAGTGCGTATATATGCATATAGGTCATGTCATGTGCATGTCTAAGTGTATGTCAGTCCCAAGATTTAACTAATAGCCCTTCTTCTTATACCTTTTTTAATCACTGGACTTTGGGCCATTTTTTAAAATCCAGCCTTGATGGTCAGAGATATCTCTACCTTTGAAATAATAGAAAATACTTGTTTCTCAGGGTTTAGATTTTGGCAGTGGTTTGTTCTCTATGCTTGTTTCAATTTAGTTTCTAAACATTTCATTACCAGACTAGATAACAACACCAGCAGAATTTTCTTGTCCTATTTGTCTTTAGCTTATATATACCTTGTGTGCCAGTGTGGTCAGTTGGTTATGTAATTGGTTTTTCATTTGCAGGTATATTTAATTCTGAGCAGCTGATTGGTTGTCTTGTTGATTACTTGACCATACTGGTACACAAGACATATATAAGCTAAAGAGGAAAATCCTAGTGATGATGTTACCTAGTGTGGTAACGAAACGTTCAGAACAGGAGTGGGTTCTAAATTTTTTTACTACCGGTTCTGTGGGCGTGGCTTATTTTGTGGCTTGGAGGTCATGTGACTAGGTGGGCGTGGCTAGCTGGTCAGAGTCATTTCTGGAAGGTCCTCGCACTTACGACCAGTCCTTGCACTTACCACCCGACTCATTTGTTTGCTTTTAACACTGATCAGCTGTAGGACGGCCCTTTGAAGCCCTGTGGCAAGAGTTTAAACAGTTTTTTTTTCCCTCTAGTCATCAGTTGGGACTCAGGACACAGCAATAGATTGGGGTGGGACCAAAGAAAAGGTAAGAATAACGTGGGGGTGGGGGGGAGGGAGGGCGGGGGGGAGAACCGGTTCAGTGATGTCATATTGTCACCGCTACCGGCTCGGCCGAACCGGACCGAACCGGGAGGAACCGACCACTGGTTCAGAAGCTAAATTGAAACAAGCTTGGAGAGCATATCACTGCCAAAATCTCTACCTTATTTATATAAACCTTCTATCTATACCTGAACTTTCTCCAGAGATGGACCTTTGGTTTGACTTTGGATTGGTTTCTGTGGATTTTTCTGGCATATGACCCTGGCTTTGGAACTATGTCCAGCCAATATTTATTGTTACCCAGGTAAGAATTGTGCCCTGCCTTGATTTATGACTCTTCAGGAATGCTTACATCTCCGTATTTACTGTAATTGACAATTCAAAAAATCAATTAAATCTTACAGATTTGTAAATTGCTTTCTATTTTCTGTCAAAGCTTTAAATAGGATGGGGGGTGTCCTGTGGCAAGGGCTGATCTCCAAACTATATGGAACAATACCATAAAGTGGATAGAAATTTCATAGAAAGCAAGTTCCATAGTCTTCAATGTCCTCTATAATGTCAAACTCTTCTGTGTGGATCTAGCATGCCAGAGTTAATCTTCAAAAAAGTGCTGAGCAAATTGAATCACTACAGAAAACAGGAGGCCTCCAAAACAATGGAGGGTGTGCCAGGATTTATTTGGCAGCAGGTGCAGCTGGTCACTGTAGATGGTTTGAGACAATTGACTAAGTCAAGGCATAAACTGAATTATTATAAGTAAACCTAGCCATTGATCTGGTCAATTGCCTTATAGGCAGTTTAGATTTAACTGTTGGCAATGGAAAAACAAAGATATTTTTAACAGTTAATAGTTAAAAACAAGTTTGCACAAGAATTATATACTTGAGAGAAATTAAATTATTCCTAATTTCAGGAGCAGAGAGGGGGGTTATATAAACAAAATTAGCCATCTTAGAAAAGTGGTTAACTACATCAAGATTGGACCAAGGAATACGTATCCCAGAGCCATTGTGAGGAAAGGAGAAGATGTAATAGTCAGTTTGTTGATGAGAGGTTTAACATGGTGGTAAGAATAAAGGCAGGACATAACATCCGTTCAAATGCAAGGCCACCAAAGATAGAAAAGAAAATCATTGTTTTAAGTACTTATAAATTTATAGTCAAAAAGATATAGTGACAGTTGCCAAACATTTATTCAAGGAAAGTGAGAGTGTATAGTTAATTATAATAATGCAATTCTCTACATTCAAGGAAAAGAGGGCAGATAAAATCAGGTTAGCCATCCAAACCAAGTCTGTACTATGGATCATGTTTATTCCCAGTTTTTAATCATGTGGAAAGTCTTCTCACTGGTTTGCAGACTCTCATAGGAATATGAGTTTAAATGTTAACAGTTGAGCAATATTTAATGGACACAAAAAGGAGATCAATTTTAGGGGGAAAATAATTCTGCCTACATCATAAAATATCTGTCTGATTGTTTTGCATGCTAAAAATGTAAGATACACAAAAGTTAAAACAAGAACAACAACTGTGGCCACATGAACTAGTGCTGTGTGAATCAGTGAGACATTTATATTCCAAATTCTTGTGGTCATGAATCTAAATTGGGTGTTTTGCCGTTTCAAGGAGATATCAGTGCTGTAAAACTTCTTAAATGTTCCATAACTCCTTGTTTAAGCATCTTTTTAGCTGAAAAGTTTCTCCAGAAGAGAATGTATAGGAAGGAAGCTTCTTTCAGATTCTAGAACAGATTTTGCACCTCCCCCTTCCCCCGCCCAAAAAGTCAGAAAGCAGCTTTTACAATGAAGAAACAATATCTGAATGACAAAGGATGGACTGAGAAATAAGTGCCTTTGTAAGTAAAATAATTTATTCTTAGATCAGCAATGTGATTAGGAGAGCAAAATTAGAAAAACAAATGAATATAGGCAAAGTCCAAACAATGTTTTCCCCTCCCCAAAAAACATGTACACAATAGCTGAAACATACGAATTGCTTTCGACAAAATGTAATATTTATTTATTTGTTTATTTATTTATTTAATCATATGAATTATGTTACATTAGCCAGAAGATTACAATGCCAATACAGAGTAGTATCTGTCTGATAGCCTGTTCAGTTCATGCTTGGGTGCTTTCCAAGGTGCACTACAATGGATAAGCTAGCTAGACACCAGAAAAAAAGACAAATGGAATCCTGCAGCATTATTCAGGATCTTCTCCCTTCACCAAAGTTACCTTGGAAATGGGTGTCACATCTAGGAAAGTCCAGTACCAGCAGGGTTCTGATTGTCTGCACAAAGCACTAATTCATCTTCCCATTCAGGTGGTACCTATTTATATACTCACATAGAACATGCTTTCAAATGCCTAGGTGGGCAAAAGCTGAGACAAATGACAGGAGTTCATCCCTCCATGTGGCGCTAGGATTCAAACTCTGGAGTACAGGCCCTGCCAGCATCCTTAAACCACAAAGCCACCACATTACTAGTAGCACATATAATTCAATAAAAGAGATTAAAAACATTTTATTTAACTTAATAGAGAGATTGTAATCACAACAAATTTCTAAATTTGTTTCAGTGTGGAAAGCAGGATCCTCAGAATAAATAAGCAAATAATCCAAGTGACCTCCCCCCAAAAATCAGTCAAAAAGTCATGAAAAACATGCAGCCTTCAAGAAGGCTGAGCTTGGACTCTAATTGGAATACTATATTTAAACTTCCCCTAACAGGTATTAAAGGAAGTTTGAGACCCTATTTCAGGAGAATCCAATTGCAAACTCCCCAAAAGCTAATATAGTAAAATCGTGTGCTTTTTCTTAACTGTTTCAAGAGCTTACGTGTGGGAAGAAGATGGTAGACATTTTCATGCTTATTGAATTCAGAAGCCAGTAATAAATGAACCACACATAGAGAACCATTCCTTTAAATAAAAAATATAACCAGCTGATGAGGAGGTAGAGGAATAGGCTGTACCTCATTGATAAACTTTAGACTGTGTTATTTTTGTAATGGACAATAGTATTCTGCGGGAAACTATGCAACAGAAATGAGATTGATAACACTGAACATATGGTGAACAGAGGTAAAAGAAAATGTTTTTCCTGCTTTGAAATATCCAGAATAGTTCATATATTTTCAAGGAAGGCAGAGTGTATTTGCGTGAGATGGAGAATTCAGTGAAGTTGTTTATAGTACCAGAGTAGGAACGTCCACAGGAGAGAGTGAAAAAGTTAAAAAGTTTAGCTGTGCCCCTGCAAAGTGAATGTTCCAGCTGACTTTATAGGTATTGTAAAAAGAAATAGGGCTTGGGCAGCATGAGCATGGCCATCATGCCTTTTTTGTCCCCCATTAGTCTACCTGCATTGCAGTTGTACTTCTAAACCCATATGCTTTTATAGGTTTATTAGTTTTCTTATTTACAGAAGATAAATTAAATTTATCTGTATGTCACACTGTTATTATAAAAAATTATTCCAGGTCCTCTAGCCAATGGGTTTCTGGAAGATACAACAGATTAATTTCCTGACAGGCCAAAGCTGGAATGTTTAGAGCAGCTGAAAGAGGCTTAGGAGGGATCCTCCCTAACTCATTGGACTATAAAGGTGACAGTGGGAGAATTGTACTTTCAGACTTTCAAAGTAGCTTTATAGTAAAGTAGAATTACCTCACCTGGTCATATTTTCTATTTGGTCCACCTGCAAAGGTTGACATATGTACATCACTTCAACTTTTCTCTTGCAAGTAGGATAGCTCTGGTAGCTTCTAGCTGAAGGAATTCAATTTCTATAGTTTATGATAAATGATAAGATGCAGAAAATAGCAGAAGAATATAGTAATGTTTTCTTTCCCTGCTATACCCTCCCAAAGTTCTTAGTCTTTCATCAAAACTTCAGCAAATTTGAAGTCTTTGGAATTCTCTGACAAATGAGTTTGTCCTATATTTCATTTGATGATATCTCTTGAAATTTTAAATCTCTTTCATTCCACCTTACATCAAACTAGCAATTTTAAATTAGCAATATATTCTTGCGAGAGCTAGCCTGTTGGAGGAGTTGGATATCATGGTTGCAATCAGGTCAGGCACTTCATTGAAGTTAGCCCTTAGGATAGGATAAGGTAGGGTAAAAGTATCACAAAAATTGGTGTATTTGTCTAAGCCTGGACTGTTCTACCTAAGAAGAGAGATTGGACATTTTGTAACTCTGTTATTATTTTATAAACCATAATCAGTCCATGAGAAAATGCTTCAGTTTTAGAGAGAGCTATAATTTACACTGAGAAACATAAATTTATCAGAATCCCCTTCAAGCTTGGTAGTATATGGCTGCTGAATCTTAGACTGAGGCAGCTATGGTATTTACTGGCTATGAGATTCTGCCATATTTAGCTGGCTCATTGTCTGAGTGAACTGGTCTACATTTTTTTCACTTGTTTATGATATTGGAACAAAGCATTAATAAGTAATTTCACAATAAATGGAGTTGTAAGATCATCTGTGGCCACTGTTTAATTTTAGAGTTGGACTGCGGGCTCTTACCATGATATTGAGAGTAGTCAATCTGTTTTAAGAGTCAGAGACGTATCTCCTATGTCTCTTTAATGTTTCAGTCTGGCCTGCACCAATTTCAGCACATATACCTGGATTATAATTGTAGATTCAGACAACATCATTTAGTGTGGACATGCTCTATACCAGTGGTTCTCAACCTTCCTAATGCTGCAACCCTTTAATACAGTTCCTCATGTTGTGGTGACCCCCAACCAGGGGTGGGTTCTAATTTTTTTTTACTACCGGTTCTGTGGGTGTGGCTTATTTTGTGGGCGTGGCTTGGAGGTCGTGTGACTGGGTGGGCGTGGCTAGCTGGTCATGTGACCGGGTGGCCATGGCTATGTGTATAGGGATTACTCAGAGGGCTGAAAAAAGTCATTTCTGACAGGTCCTCGCACTTTTGACTGGTCCTCACACTTATGACCATCCTCACATTTATGCCTATGCAGCATTCTTAACAACCATGTCACTCATTTCACAACTGCTTCTCTTCAACATGGTATAAGATAGGGCAAAAGATAGGGTAAAATGTGAGGACAGTCGTAAATTCGAGGACTGGTCAAAAGTGTGAGGACCAGTCAAAAATAACTTTTTCAGCCCTCTGAGTAGTCCCTGTGCACAAAAGGACTACCCAGAGGGCTGAAAAATGTGACTGCAGTTATGACTGGTCATCATTTATGCCCATTGTACCATTCTTAACAACCGTGTCACTCATTTCACAACTGCTTCTCTTCACCATGGTGACAAGATAGGGCAAAAACATAAATTGTGAGGACAGTCATAAGTTCGAGGACTGGTCAAAAGTGCGAGGACCAGTCAAAAATAACTTTTTCAGCCCTCTGAGTAGTCCATATGCATAAAAGGATACAGCAATAGAGAGGGATGAAGGAAGGGAAGGAAAATTAGAATAGGAGTGAAGGTAAGAGAGGGAGGAAGAGAGGAGGAGAAGGAGAAAGAGGAAATAGGGAGAAGAAGAAGAGGGGGGGAAGAGAAAGTAAGTAAGAAAGAAAAGACAGAGGTGGTAGGTTTGAGGAGAAAGATTGCTGTACAATAAAAAGGATGAAAGAGAAGAAAGCCAACCCCAAACAAATATAAAGATATTGAAATAAAGAATGAATTGTTAAACTTTAAAGAATAAAAGAGAACAAATAGGAATAAATAGCAATAATTAGAAACACACATACAAACATACAACGTATTTTCTTTGAACAGAGTATTTGGCCGGTCCACAAATTTAAACAGTTGTAGGAGGTTAGCACCCACCCCTTTCCTAGAAGAATGAAATATTTTGGGAAATATTAAAAAGGCAGAATATTATATTTCCCTGGATGAGAAATGGAGAAGCATATTTTACAGACAAAGCAGCTCCCACGTTCCTGCCCCCCACCCTTTGTTAATGGGCCAGAGGCAGAAAGTCAATCCTTTGTCAAAGGACATTTGCAACACAATAGCAACAGAAACTAACACAATGGGCCCCATCAAGCCATGTGATCCTGTCCACCATTAAAACATCTTTCCAAACAGTCTCCATGTTTCCAGTGTCTTTTTCCCCACTTGGAGCAGAACCCAGAAGGATATTTCTTCCAACACAGTATTTAGTCATTTCAATTAAATTTACAATTTCTATATTTCCTTTTTACCATATTTATTCCTCATCTATTTTTTTAAAAAAACCAATATTACCCTTCATCCTCATCTCTAATCTTAATCAAATTCAATTTTTCCCTTCTATTCTATATTATACCCCTTCGCATTGTCATCTATTTTTATATCCATCCTCACATTGGTTAATTATGTAATACAGTTGTTTAATACAAATTCAACATTTTAATATAAATCAATTAGTTATATAACTATCTTTTTTGTATATTAATCAATATGAACATGAATATTCCAATTATTTCCATGCAATCCAATTTCTTACAAATCAATTAATTATATTTACCAATAATAAACCAAATAATTTCCCCCATATATTCCTCCAAACCACAACTTAACCATTTCTGCTTTCAACACAATATACAATTAATAGTATCTCAATTATTACAATTCCCTAGTTAAATAGAGCTTTTTTTCTTTTGTGTTTTAAAATTTTGAACCTCCTCTTGCCCTAAATTTCCCATTGTTTGCAGTTTTGTACCTACCTTTTTTGGTGAGGAAAAAGAAAAAGAAATCTCTCTGCCTCATTTTGTCAGGTTGCAGCAAAGACCCTGCTTTCGCTTTCTCTTTTCAGCATAGCTAGGGGGAAAAAAATTTGCTCCAGGAATTTACCTCTTTGCAGCTAGCTCTTTGAAGCCCTGCGGCAAGAATTTAAACTTTTTTTTCCCTCTAGCCATCAGCTGGGACTCCGGAGGCAGCAATAGATTGGGAGCGGGCGATCCAACAGAGGCAGAGGGTGAGGGTGAGTGAAGGCATGGGGGGGCGAGAGAGGGCTTTGGCAACCCCTGTGAAATGGCCGTTCGACCCCCAAAGGGGTCGCGACCCCCAGGTTGAGAACCGCTGCTCTATACGAATAATCCAGTTTATGAATGTTAACAAACGTATCTCTAGATCTACATCATATTTCTATGGATGACTATATTCTCTTAATGTGTATAAAAAGCTATGCCTAGATGTTTTTATAGCATTTTTCTCAGATGTTATACTTATTGGGGGGGAAAACCTTCTGCTGTTGATAATTATTTGGAAAATTTGAGATGTTTCAATTATGCAATCAATTCTTATCCAAACATTCTGAACACAACTCCTTAAGACTAGATGGCAACCCCTTTCCCACAACTGTTCAGATAAGTCAACAATTAAGCTCTAATAAATACATGCAGAGATATATTTATAGATAATGTTGGAAAAGTTGTTTAGCAAGACTTTGAGAACAAAGTTTTTTTTAATCACATATTGAATGTAGATATTTCACAGCATAATCTAAAATATATTTTATTATGTTCACTAAAATAATTGTATGCTTTAAATCTGTGAGTTTTCTGTGAAACCCTTCACTTGCTTGAAATTGTAGTATCTACTAATCTTAAGAGTCTTTCATACAGGCAAGTATTACTAAAAATTATATTCTTTTCAAACAATCCCCAACTGCAAAATTGCTGAAAAGCAGATTCCAATTACTATGCTCCACTGTATCTGTACCCCCAATGTACCTTGAAAATTGAGTTTTTGCAACATCATAAGGTAGACAGCTTGCTATGATGGAAATCTGTAGTGAAAGGTCTGAGGTGTGAAGTAGTTGGAAGCCAGAAAAGCAGAAATGATCACTCCAAGATTCTTTAGGGCCAGGAATAAAGAACACAATGCCAATCTTGAGCAAATTAGAAAATCTTCAAGTTTCAGATGCCACATAGCTTTGTCTAGATATAAAACTTCCTCTAGTATTTATATGAGGTATGGTTATTTGCATTTCAAGTGTCCCTTTCTCACCGTTTCACTCCTTTAAACGTGTCTGTTGCCAGTCTGAAATGTCAAAGTCTGGAATATATTACTTTCCCAGGCTATCAGTATTCTTAATATGCTTACTTACAATTATAATGACCAGAAATAGAATTTCTTGTACTTGGCATTCTGCCACTATAGCATTCAAGACAGGCAATACAAGAAGGAAGTAATCAAGGGAGGGATATATATTTGGATATGTTTAAGGCTGGATACATTCCAGATATTCTGGTGGTTGAAACTAGAGATTTTAAAGATAATGCAATGTTTTATAATATCAGAGAAATATTATGGTATGTTCTGCCATTTTTTTCATGTAGTAGACTGAGTTACAGTTAATTTTTTGATTGCATGTTCAATACAGTAGCTTAATATGAATTTTTCTTTTGGCAAAAGAAGGGGGTTGTAACAGGTGTTCTTAAAATTATACCTGGAGGTTCTGTGAACAAAGCTTATGCTTCTTTGTTCATCATGTACCTGAACATAAACAAAACCGTTCTCAGGGCAAGATAAATTTCTATTAAGAGACAAGTACTATAATTATGAATCCTGGCACCATTGCTAGCTTTTTTTCCCCTTTCACTTCTCTGTCTGTATGCATTTTGTAATATTTTTTCATCAATTGATGTTAGTCATGCCAACCCTTTTTCTTACAGGTTTTCTCTTAAGTCTCATTCTCTTTCACCCACAAACAGTAGGAGCCCAATGCCATATGAGTTTGGATGGTCATCGCCAGCCCTAGATCAACACTGCAGATGGAGTCCTGAAGAATTAGACATTAAAATTATATTTTAAAAATGGAATACTCAAGAGAATCTGAATTAAACACTGAAGAGATTTCAGAAAGAAAAACATTTACTTACAAAATGACCTTATTGGTTAAGTCTCACCACTGGCTGACATATAGAATGGATGAACTTACTCCTCCAAGAAACTGTTCAGCCCAACTACTCATTGGCTAGCACACAATGTGTTAGGCTTGGGTAGAACTCCCCCATTGTAAGCTCCAAGGTAGAAATAAAGTATTCTTGCTCCTATTTACTTAAGAAATAACCAAGAAATATGTGATTTTTTTTTAGAGAATTCTCTTTCCAGCAGCCTAAAATTTCCTTGGGTTTCTATGCTTCAATAAATTTCAGTTGAGCTTTTTCAAATTAGGAAGTATGGAAATCCAAGAGCTTCTGAGTGAATGAAAGGTATGTGACAGAAGAAAGATCAGTTCACCAAAAACTCAACAGAAATTCTGAAATATTTCTCAAGTTTTAGAGAATTTCCACTTTTAGAGAAGAAAAAAAACCTTTTGAAAAATTGCAAGACAATTCCAGCAAATTATTGACAGCAATATTAGTAATAATTTTCAAATCTGGAAGAGAGTAGATTGATTCTCAGTATACCCACCATTTGGGAGATCAACATCTTAGATGATGGAACACATGAAACTAGCATATGTAATTTCACTGAGTAAATCACCATGGCTTGGGTTTGATTTCTTCTACCCTATCCCTTTCAGGATGGACAGCATCTGAAGATACACTATAAGAATACAGAACATTGCTTTCTGTTGTTACGTTTAGTAATTCATTGGTTAAGTATTTTTGATGCTGATTAATTGTAAGATTTCAAGGAGGAATTTTCCAACTGCATTTAGGAATACCAAGATTTGAACATGGAACCGTTGGCATCAAAATAGGATGTCTTCCCTCGAGACATGAATCCTATATTTAAGTTCTGAATGGATGTTAACTAATAACAGATGGGTTAATACTTGCTATAAATGCAAGAGAATTTTGTGTTATTATGTTGTGCATAAATTAGTTAATTGAAGATATAAGCTTGCATTCATGGAAACTTGCATATAAGATTAAGAGCACTTCTATCAAGGTTTATATCCTGAAAGAGCTACAAATAAAATGCTAACCACACACTGAATAAAAATGGTGGAACAAAGATAATCTGAAGATTCCTTATTGCTTAGATTAATGCTACTATTCAGTATCACAAATTTGTACTTTAAAACCAGTGAGGAAGAAGATAAGAGATTTAAAGGTAAGATGCATGCCTTATCCAGAGATTAAACAGGAATTTTTAGGGTAGAAAAGTGAGCACCGTGGGTTTGATATTATGGAGTAGAACTGTATCATAGCTTGTTTTCATTTGTTTAATATTTTTTGTACGTTTTTATTTATCCATATCACTTTGAGAGGTAGCATAAGAGTATCTAAAATAAACATCAATAAAAGACAGGAATCTTTTGAATGTCTTAATATTTATTTTATTGGTTATTATTTTTACATCTTTTTTGCTTATAATGTCAGGTCAATCACCATATCTTAGCCTATTTCAAAAAGTTATCCAGGATTCCTTGTTCAAATGAAGACCTAATCTTGGATTTATTCAGTTCCAGTCTAAAACCTCAAGCACTAATTCTGTTACATAAGTGAAAAAATATAGTTTGGAAATGCATTCCTTCTTAGCTCACACCATCCATCTATAAAAGATGGCTAATAGCAATCTGAAAGAATCATTACTTTCAGAAAATTAAAATAATTTTAAGAGAAAAACTTTAGATGAATTCTCAAAAATGAGGACTGAGGTATTCATGGTCACAGAATGCGGAATATAGGAAAGCAGAATTTAGAAGTAGTAGCATTGAAAAGGATAATTACTAACACACAAAATTGATAGTCTCTGTTTAGTGTATGAGTCACAATGTTAACAGTCATTAACACATTATAATTTTACTTTTTTATCTCCAAAGATATCTATTGCTCAAATATTTAAGATAGATGTTCTTTCACTTGACAATATCAGTATGGTACATTCACACAACCTTCAAATGGAACTGTATGTTTATTACAAAAGAACAATATAAATTTCACATTGCCGTTTGACTTTCAGAACTAATGTGGGCATTGTGATAGCAACTATAAGGGAAAAAGTATAAGCAAGAGAATAATATTTAACACTGTGTTTATTACTTCTTTCCCTGCAAACATCCTTTCAAAGGTTGTTTGTTAGCTTGGTTCTTTGATAAACTAGACTTGAAAACAATTCTGATGTGACAATATGTCAGCAGAAAAAAGGGACATTTGGAGAAAATGTTGGTAAACCCAGATTTGCAAATACATGTTGATACTTTTAAATACTATATATGTTGGTTATAATTTTGAAAGTATCTTGGCATTCCCCGATGCCAGAGATTTACAAAAGCTGATCTAACCCATATGAAAATATGAAAATCTATAAAAGTTCTTATTTTTGTTTCCAGCATGAAACCTTATTTTACAAATACAAACTAGCTGAACTGTTAAGGGTTAAACCCAACTACTAATTACTATGCAAACTATATGAGAGGACAGTCTATTTAAAATAATATTCTTATCAGTAACAAAGGTTGACATGTAGTAAAAAATGTTTTACATGTTTCTTTGGATGTTTGTTTTCTATTTCAACTACTTCCAAATTGTGCTCATCTTTGTAAGACATTTGACCAACTCAAAGCCACAGGTAGTGGTTAGCTGCTGGTTAGCTACTTTCTACGTATGAGGCCTGGTAACTTTTAGGTCCAATACTCATTTTTTCCCATTTCCCATTACTTTCAATGGAGACCAGATTGCTATACTTCCAGTGCTGTAAATGGGAGAGAAACATTAACCCGATTAGAATCAAGATAGATTTTTTTTTCATGAAATATATCTTTATACAGTCTGGGATACAACTAATAACATGCAGTTTTCATTATTGTAAAATACTAAGACACAAATTTAGCATTCATTGGACTAAATTGTTCATAGGGAGATTTATAAAATGAGATTTGAACTTGGATTTGATCAAAAATTAAGTTCCCATTGTATGTAATTCTTCAGCATCAAGAACAGAAGCTAAATTATAAGTCACTTCATATTTTTTAGAACTTTTTTCAAGTGTTCACAATTGCACAATGTTTCTCTTTCTGGTAATGATTCAGCAATCTCCAAGGGGCTGGATACTAAGATCAGTTATCCCAACATTTAAGAGATTTAAAAAATGACTTTTTCATGCCAGACTTAATCGTTTGAAGCAAATTAGAAAGTGCAGAAAATTACCCTTGAAAATAACTTTAGGGTAATTGTGGAGAACCACACCCTCTTTTCACACTTTTTTAAATTTGAGTTATCACTGCAAATAATGCTACAATAATAGTAACCTTGAGGGGAAATACTTGAAAGTGAGCCCATTAGCAAGACTATATTACACATTGTACAATGTCCATTGATGTAAAGAAACCACCAAGAAGATTGAGTCAAGATAAATATTATGAATAACTTTACAGCCTGAGGAATGAACAGCAAAATTAATTCAGTGTATTCAAAATTAAATAAAATTAATTCTGTTAAGAAACTATAGCTGAACTAGATTATTTTGACTTTTTGAATAAAAAAAGCATGATGCATTTCTTCCACTCCAACTATTTTCATAAGTGGAAGGGCTACACCCCTTATTCATTGCAGTTTCCCATGTACCCCTTCACAACTGTTCTATGTGTACAAACTTCGCATGTTAAACAATATTTGGATATTCTATATTAGTAAACTGGATATTTAAATAAAATGATAAAACTGACAAATCAGCATGTATCATTAGATTGGGTTTTTAAGCCCAATGTCGAAATAATGCATTTTTCCTCTCAGACTTTGTAGAATTAAAAATACATTGTTCTGATATTAAGATAAGAATTTTGCTGCTACGCACATATTCTGTGTGATAACCTATTCTCAAAACAATTGCACACATACAAATAGCTTTCATTATTATGTTTTAGGTTAAAAAAAAACATGCTTTTACAACCATAATAAGGGACTCTTTTAAATCTCTTGTAAAGTAAGATACATCTAGAACAGTATGGTGATTTATCACAATCTTATAAAAGCCTATTCAGAATATGGAGCAGATATTTTTCTTTCCACCCTAGGAAAGAGACCTCTGCCACTATCCAGGATTGAACTCTCAACCTTCTAAGTGGGAGGCAAGGATCTTCACTACTAGGCCACTAGACCACTCTCATAGAAGCTACGATTTACCAACCATTAATAGATTTACAGGCTGCCTATGAATCTTTAAAACCAGGAAAACAATGGCTCATAAACAGCATTTCCCATGAATAATGTGTTATAACAAATAAATTCTCATAGATTATTTTTGTATCAATAACTTGTCCCTTCATGATAAATATTTTGATATAAAATTATTCCCTGATTCTTTTTAATATTTAGAAAAATCCAACATGAGAACAATTGTTTTTTCTAGCATGATGTCCTGTTTGCATATATTAAAGTTAAAATAACTTAATAATTCATCCAAGTTGAATCTGTATGTCCAATGATATCAATTAGGGAGGACTTGTTGAGAATTCCAAGCCTGAAGAAATATCACTGACAGAGATTATATATTCAAGTCTTCTCAGCAATGCTCCACCTCCTTAGACCAGTGTTTCTCAACCTAAACAAGTTTAAGGCTTTGCAGAACAGCATATGGAGACGACTAAAGAAGTCCTGGTCACGTGTACCATGACAACTCTTAAAAACTGGTCAAATTCTATCACAGTTGCTTCCATCATTTGCTTGTCTGAAACAATTAACAGGTGAGAATGGGGCAGTCTGTAGACAAACAGAACAAAACCCATTTTATCTTATAGTATTTTCTGAGGCTATTTGAACTTGGAGTATTAACTGGAAAATTCTGATGTAGTGTTGTAAAAATATTATCTGAATACTATCCTTGCTTATCTCTTCTTTGATCAAAGCTTGGTGATGATTTTGGTTGCGCTGAATCACTGACATGTAGGAACAGGCTCTTCAACTTAAAAAGATAAACAATAAGATGTAAAAAATTTAAGGTAAAACTTGGAAGGTAGGAAACAAAACCGTCAATGTAGGTTACCAATTTTTCATTTAATAAGACTTGCAAAAGATCAATGCTATACCAGTAGGATTTGAGGGCTTTTTAGTTACACAAATGATGATGTGGCCAGTTCTGTCCTTCAATAAATAAGGACAAGTCCCCAAGCTGAGTTATATTAGGAGTTGAAATAAAGTTTGCAAAATTAATATTAATAATATTAGTAGAATATAAAGATGCTGAGATATTCTGAATAAACATAATTGAAATATTGCAGAAAAACTATGGTTGATAATGGTTTTGTTACGAGTAGATATCTTTAATTTTTACAGCTCTTACCTTTAAGTATTATGTTCTCATAAATAAACTTTATCCCAAGTACCTGTAATTACTGCTCATGTTAATATTAATATACAGATACACAGAAAGGAGACTGTGTCCCTCAATATTTGTGCTGATAGAAATGCTAGAAGATCTCTATCATAACAATACTCCCTTGTTCCCAAGTTCATTATAGTCACTTATATTGTTACTGTAAATCTTTCTAATGCCCCCATTGCCTCACAACAAAGAACATTTTTATAATGAGGGGTGGGGTATTAAAAAAGCAAACTCCATTCTTTACTAAATTATATTTTTAGTATCAGCACCATGGTGATTAAATCATAATAAAGCTTTTTAAAAATCATGTGAACATTCATCTGTAGTAGGTATCTATGTAAAAGAAAGAAAGCTGCTTCAGGGCATTTGCTAAGCTTCTTTGCTTTGTCCATCAGTTTTTATTCTATGACCATCCTGAAAGATTTATGCTCTGTGTTTTGAGAGTGTGTTATTAAATAGCTTTGCAGAATTAAAAAAAACATTAAAATTTAAATATAACTTTTTAAAATGTGTGTTGGACCTTTGTGTCGTTCAAAAGAGGTCAAGTTCAAGACACTTATGAAAAGACTACATCCAGAGAGACTACAAGAGAAAGACTATTAGCTTTGCTCCACTTTTCTCTACCATTCTTTGATAATAAAATGATGTTATGAGCAATGAGAGCAGCAGTGGAAGGAGAAACAAAAAGTAAAGATCCTATTGACATTTTAGTTCTGAGGCAGCAAGTCTTTTACTTAGGAGTAAATCCCACCATATTCATTGCTTCTTGTTTCTGAAAAAGAAATTTGAAAATACAATTTTATTATTCAAATGGGTAAGACATCTTTTAGCCGTTTTAAATTTTAATTGTGGTATATTCACAATAATCTGTTGAGCAACATTATAGCCATGAATGATAGGTATTTAAGAGATACTTAGTCTTTTAAAACTACAGCTCCCACAATTCCATGCTGTTATGGGCATGGGTGATGAGAAATGAAATATTAAACATCTGGAGGATAATAGCCTATCTGAGAAGGTATATTACCATGTCCAAAGATATTGCTTTCTTGAGCCAAGTAGTAATTACATTTCATGAATAGAGGGTTATGTACGAATTTCAAAGCTGCAACTTTTCAGCTATGTAATTGAGAATACATCTAAGAACTCAGTTACAATCATAGATCGTATATGCTTACCTTATTCTCCCTTTACCACCACCCCAACAATCTTCAAAAGCAAAAAGTTAATTGACAGGTTCGCTAAAAATCTTAAAAGTGCTTTAGTACAATAGTTCTTCCTCCCTTGGTAAGTTATTATGGGGAAAATGCTGTATACAGCAACTGCTACACCAAATATTACTGAGTTACTCTGAACATTCAGTATCTGGAGAAATCACATAGGCCCATCCATATTTTTATACCTTATCCTACATATAAAACTACTGCAAAGAAAATCTGACTTTATATTAATTACTTAAATATTTTTGTGACAGAATAATTTTTGTACAAGATAGTCCAGAAGTAATATCTATTCCAAAAAATTCTGCTATTTCGTAAACTTATCTAAGTAGAACTCTGAGATTAATCTCCATATTGGGGTTACTTATGGAGATCAATCTCTATATTGGGTCCAGGTTACCTGAGGAACTGTCTCACCCCACTGTGACTGCCCTGCGCACCTGCACTGGCAGAAAAGATGCTGCAGGTCCCATCAGTCAATAAATTCCCACTGGCCGGGCCCAAAAGGGCCTCCTCTGCCATGATGCCTAGCTTTTGGAACATCTTACTTTCTGAAGTGAGATTGATACCCATCCTTCTGCCTTCTGCAAGAGCCTGAAGACCTGACTTTGCCAGATGGCTTGAGGCCCTAATGGGGTCTATCACACTGGAAGTGTTAATGAAATAAGAAGCAATATCCCCCTCCACATATCCTGCTTCCTCCCCATCTTTTAATTATAATTTTATTTTATTGTAATTTCCATTTTTATTGTTTTAGAAATATTTTTGTTTTATGATTTTAATTCATTTTTTAATTTTTTAATTTTAATTTAATTTATGATTCATCTGTCTATAATCTTAACACAAAATATAAACCATAGATCAAAGGTTCATCAAAATGCCTGTGTTGCCACCAGTTCCAGCATAACTTATCCACTGACCCACAACCAAGCAACAGCGCTTCCACCCAATCAAAATACAGCTACGTCATCAGCCAATCAGAATACAACAACACTCTCAACCAATCAGAATACACCTTTGCCTCTTTTCATAGAAAAACGTCAGTTACGATCACACAGTTTGCCCATAAGCACCAAACCAAGAACATCAGCCAGAAGATGACGAATGCGATTTCGTCGAATCGTTGCTACTACCCTTTTAAGGATATGTTTACAATTACACAGGAAGAAACCCGAGATATTAACTGTACACACATAAATACCCGAGAAAATTTACATAGGCAAATATATATGTATATATATATGTATGTATGTATGTATGTATGTGTATATATATATATATGTGTGTGTCTTTTTTCCTTTTTCGTAGGCTTTTATGTGCATATTCTTTCTAGCCAGGTTTTACCTACGTAAACTAAGTTGTTCTACAGCCCTGGTTCTGTGAAATCTCATTCACAAGTTTCTGGGCCTTTTTTCTGCTGACAAACTGCAACTCTGGGTTGCTCTCTGGGAGACTCAGATAGCTATTTCTGCCTATTAAGGCGTCATCAGTGAGCCACACCCACTTCTCAGATATCCTCCCTGTAAAGGTACAATGTGTCTTTTTTCCTTTTTCGTAGGCTTTTATGTGCATATTCTTTCTAGCCAGGTTTTACCTACGTAAACTAAGTTGTTCTACAGCCCTGGTTCTGTGAAATCTCATTCACAAGTTTCTGGGCCTTTTTTCTGCTGACAAACTGCAACTCTGGGTTGCTCTCTGGGAGACTCAGATAGCTATTTCTGCCTATTAAGGCGTCATCAGTGAGCCACACCCACTTCTCAGATATCCTCCCTGTAAAGGTACAATGTGTCTTTTTTCCTTTTTCGTAGGCTTTTATGTGCATATTCTTTCTAGCCAGGTTTTACCTACGTAAACTAAGTTGTTCTACAGCCCTGGTTCTGTGAAATCTCATTCACAAGTTTCTGGGCCTTTTTTCTGCTGACAAACTGCAACTCTGT